>NW_007186885.1:0-1536 GCF_000164805.1 Carlito syrichta
ATCTGTCTAATAACATAATGCAAGCTACAAATGTGAGAGGCGTAATTGTAAGTTTCCCATGGGTCACTTTTTTTTTAACTAAAAAAAAGTGAAATAATTTTTTATTTTTATTAGATGTACATAGCCCAATACATCAAAAATCATTTCAACATTTAGTTAGTGAGAGACAGCTATTCAGAAATAGTTTACGTTCCTCTTTCCTATTATTAATGCTTGGAAATTTGTTATGCATTTTATATCTAATGCACATCATAGTATAAACAAGACACGTTTCAGGAGCTCAGCAGCACATGTTCCCAGTGGTTTCTAATTGGATGGTGCCACTCTTGACCATATTTGGCAGCACCATAGATTTTCAAAACTTCTGGCTTACTCTGAAAAGGCATGTTTATAGAAGTAGAGAGATGCAAATAAATGGGAAAGTCACCTGTTCTAACAACTATGCAATCAGATATTAAGTCTATGGCTATTTTTATGTGATCCACATTGTTAAAGACTTAATTATAGTTATTGATTCTGTAATAATAGAAGCTAGAATGCTGCCTGGAGAGAATAGCACTCACAGGGCTTAGGAAAATCTACTAGAAATGAATACGTACATACACATAAGTATGAACACACAGTAATATATGCAACACATAAATGTTTACAGTGTCTTTGGAAGAAAGATGGTGAGGGGTTCAAAGAAAAAAGTTAGTCCTATGTATAAGTGTTATGAGTGGTAAAAGTGCCTATTTTGACAAGAAAATTGACAGTTTCTGTGGTAGTTAAACACAGTGGAGTGAGACAATTTGCCTGGTCTTAGTTGGATTTACAGAACCTACTGGCTTTGCTTAAAGTTTCCCTGATTTTAAAACTCTTGAATGCCAGGTCAAGAGGATTATTTTACACATCTCAAAAGCCATGGTAGGTAGGTCATTTCTGTTTTGTTCCCTTCCAGTGGAGGTGGGGGCAATAAACCTAGCACCTTAATTGGACCTGGTTGGAGACTTAATGCTAGGGGTGGAGTATAAATGATCATACCTCTATCAAATAGAAAAATAAATAGAGCCCTGTGGCTCTTAGCTGAGCATATAACCATTCCTTCACAGCATGGCATTTTGCTTGCATCTTTGCAAGCACAGAAGTGGAACAGGCAAAGATGAGAAGCATAGGGTCATTGATGAATATTTGTCTGTTAATCTTAAAGGCTCAGAAAGATCCTAAGTCCATAGGACACTATTGGTGTACCACATTGTCATACTTGCTCTCATTCTCTCATTAACAGTCATTCAATATTCTCTCCTCTTTTCTAAATGAAGAGTAAGCGGTCTCCAAAATATTGTAAAAATAAAAATCCTATCCATTCTACCATCCACGCCAGCTGAATCGTCTTACTTTAAAGTAAGTCAGCAGGGCACAACAGCTCAAGCCTGTAATACCAGCACTTTGGGAGGCCTAGGCGAGAGGATTGCCTGAGCTCAGGGGTTTGAGATTAGCCTGAGCAACATGGTGAGACTTCATCTATACAGTAAATCAAAATAATAATAATAATAA
>NW_007186886.1:0-847 GCF_000164805.1 Carlito syrichta
TTTTTTAGATGCCACATATAAGTGAGATCATGCAGTTTTTTGTCTTTATTTATCTGAAATTATTTCACCTAGCATAAATGTTCTCCCATGTTCATCTATCCGGTCACAAAATGGCAGAACTTTTTTAAGACTTGCATTGTATATATACATAACATAAATGCATATCTAATACATACATATGTAATATTGCATTGTATACATAACATGTTTTATTTATCTGTTCCTATATTGACAGATACTTAGATGGTTTCTGTAGGCTATTGTGAATAATAAACATGGGAGTGCAGTGTATACCCAGAAGTGCAATTGCTGGATCATATGTTAGTTCTATTTTTTATTTTTTTAGGAAGCTCCATACTGTTTTCCGTAATGGTTGAACCAATTTGCATACTTGTCAACAGGGTTCCTTTCTCCACTTCCTCACTAACACATTTTATCGCTTATAGAACACACATTATCTTAATGGTTACAACAAACTAGGCAGGAATGTGGCCTATTTTACAGATGAGAGAATCAGAACTCAGGGAGTTAGCTTACTTAACCAAGGTCAGGTTTTGGACACAAGTCTTATTTCCAAAGTTGTAGCTTTTTTTTTTTTCTTACCACACATTACAAATTTTCATTGGTGAATTTAAGAGGAACTGATGCAATGTTATGAACTTGGCCCCTCAAAGCCAAGCACACAAAGGATATCACCAGGAGATTAACTTTATCTAAAGCATCTGTGAGAAGATTTAAAGCAGTTTTCTCAAAGTGCACCCCAAATATCACCAACACTAGAATTATTGGTGAGGGGGAGAGAATGTGAGAAATGCAGATTCCTAAGCTCTGCCATAATCTACTGAAT
>NW_007186887.1:0-920 GCF_000164805.1 Carlito syrichta
GCTAGTGAGAGACAAAAATTACATGGGCCATAGAAATAATTGGGAGGGGTGCTAGACAGCAACACCTCTCTCTGGAAACAGCAAGGACAAAACATGGCAGGGAAGATAGGACTAGGCTCGAGGCTTCAACCTGAGACTCACACACACAGAATTGACATCCTGGCTCTGAAACCTACTCTCAGTGTGATTTGTACCTTCTAGTCCACCTATCTGAGCCTCAGTTTCCCCTCTGTAAAATGGAAATGCTCATTGTATGGGGCTGTTCCGGGCTTGTGTGAGATGATACCCAGTGATGACACATGCCCAGAACCTCCATGTCTGTTCCTTCTGTAGCATCTCTCATTTACTGTCACTTCTTTGTTTTAAAAAGAGGAGAGTGAGACTCAGAGAGGTTAGGTGATTTTCCCAAGGCCACACAGCAAATTGCCTCCTTTGTCCTCATCCTCTGCTCTTCTACTCAGTCCATGGCCTGGGCCATCATTAGATGCAGTAAGTTGAAATGGACTGTGTTGAATGGAAATGTGTGATGTAAACTGAGACCCCTGTTAATATATATATCTATATATCTATATATTTAAAATCCAGGGTCTTGCCATGTTGCCCAGGCTAGTTTTGAATGTGTGTCCTCAAGCTATTCTCCTGCCTCAGCCTCCTAAGTAGCTGAGATTACAGGCATGAGCCACCATTCCCAACTATCCTGTTTAAGAAATATCTTTCACGGGGCACAGTGGCTCATGCCTATAATCCCAGCACTTTGCGAGTCTGAGATGAGAGAATTGCCTGAGCCCACGGGTTCAAGACCAGCCTGGGCAACTTGGTGAGACCTCATCTCTACAACAAATAAAAAAATTAGCTCAGCGTGGTGGTGCATGCCTATAGTTCCAGCTACTTGGAAGGCTGAGGAGGAAGGATCACCTGAG
>NW_007186888.1:0-305 GCF_000164805.1 Carlito syrichta
TCCTACTGTTCATTTCCCCCCCACTATCAGGAATTCCCCTGTTCACAACCTCAACTCAACCTTCACTTGTCAACGTTACCTGTGCCCCACCTGGCTGCTTCTTCTGGTGCAACGGCACCCTTACTAAAACCTTTAAGTCATCGTGTGTCCTGGTCACCCTGGTACCTCAATTAACCCTATACACACAAGAGGAATTTGCAACAAAATACACAATAAACAAACCTACAACACTGATATTATCACCCCACCTCCACCAAAAACGGGCAGTCTTTCTTCCTGTAATCACAGGAGTCTCTCTTGCCTCT
>NW_007186889.1:0-801 GCF_000164805.1 Carlito syrichta
CATCTGCTTTCTCAGGTTACTTATCTAGGTGACTTAACTAGCTAGCCAGCTGGCTAGACAGCTGACATAACTAGCCAGCTACCTAACTAGCAATCTGGTTAGTCAGCTGTCTTAACTAGCTTAATTGCCTAGCTACCTAGATAGCCAGCTGATTTAACTAGCTGAAATAACTAATGAGCTCGCTGGCTACCTATCTGATGTAACCAGCTTTTTAAATAGCTAGCCAGCTGTCTAGACAATTGACTTCACCACCTGACATACTAACTGGCCACATGAGTAGCCTGCTGAATTAATTGCCCGGCTACCTAGCTAGCCAGCAGCCTAGCCAGCTAACTTAACTAGCTGACTTAATTAAGTAGCCAGCAGGCTAGCTAGCAGACTGAACTAGTTACCTACCCAGCTAGACAGCTTGAAAGCCAGCTGAATTAGCAACCTGAGATAACTAGATAGCCTGATGGCTTGCCAGCACACTTAACTAGCTACCCACACACATAGCCCTCTGACTTGACAACTGATTTAACTACCTAACTACCTAGCTAACCTGCTGGCCAGCGAGTTGACTTAACTATGTGACTTACTAGCTAGCCAGCTTGCTAGCCATCTGATTTAACTAGCAAGGTACCCTGCTAGGTAGCGGGCTAGCCAGCTGACTAACTAGCTGACTTAACTAGCTAGCTACCTAGATAGACAGCTGGCTGCCCTACTGTCTTAACTAGCTGATTTAACTAGCTAGCAGCTGGCTGGCCACTGACCTAACTTGCTGACTTAACTAGCAGTCAGCTGCCTGGCCAGCTGAATTAA
>NW_007186890.1:0-891 GCF_000164805.1 Carlito syrichta
TCTGGCTACCTATCTGATGTAACCAGCTTTTTAAATAGCTAGCCAGCTGTCTAGACAATTGACTTCACCACCTGACATACTAACTGGCCACATGAGTAGCCTGCTGAATTAATTGCCCGGCTACCTAGCTAGCCAGCAGCCTAGCCAGCTAACTTAACTAGCTGACTTAATTAAGTAGCCAGCAGGCTAGCTAGCAGACTGAACTAGTTACCTACCCAGCTAGACAGCTTGAAAGCCAGCTGAATTAGCAACCTGAGATAACTAGATAGCCTGATGGCTTGCCAGCACACTTAACTAGCTACCCACACACATAGCCCTCTGACTTGACAACTGATTTAACTACCTAACTACCTAGCTAACCTGCTGGCCAGCGAGTTGACTTAACTATGTGACTTAACTAGCTAGCCAGCTTGCTAGCCATCTGATTTAACTAGCAAGGTACCCTGCTAGGTAGCGGGCTAAGCCAGCTGACTTAAACTAGCTGACTTAAACTAGCTAGCTACCTAGATAGACAGCTGGGCTGCCCTACTGTCTTAACTAGCTGATTTAACTAGCTAGCCAGCTGGCTGGCCACTGACCTAACTTGCTGACTTAACTAGCAAGTCAGCTGCCTGGCCAGCTGAATTAACTAGCTGACAACCAGCTAGCCAGCCTAGCTAGCCAGCTGACTTAACTATTTAGCTACTTAGCTAGCCAGCTGGGAAGCCAACTGAATTAACAAGTTGATTTTAGTTGTTAGCCAGCTGGCTAGCCAGCTGACTTAACTAGCTTCTTACCTAGCTACCCAGCTGGTAAATCACCTGACATAACTAGTTGACTTAACCTGCTAGCCAGCTGGCTAATCAGCGGAATCAACTAGCTGAATCAACTAGCTAGCCAGATGGCTAAAAT
>NW_007186891.1:0-698 GCF_000164805.1 Carlito syrichta
GACTTAAATAGTTAGCTAACTAGGTAGGTATCTAGTTAGCCAGCTGAATTAGGTAGATAGCTAACTAGCTAGCTACCTAGCTAACAAGTTGACTTAAATAATGAGCTTCCTTGCTAGCTAGCTGACTTAACCAGCTATATAACTAGTTAGCATAATCACTATCTAACATGCTGGCTAGGTGACTTAATCATCTGTCTTATTTCGATAGCTAATGAGCTGGCTAGCTGACTCATCCAGCTGAGTTAACTGGTTAGCTATCTATCTAGCTAGCTGACCATACAGCTGACTTAACTCGTTAGCAAACTAGCTAGGTAGCCTACTCAACCAACTGACTCAACCCGTTTACTAACTAGCTAGCTAGCTTCCTCAATGAACTGACTTAACCCGTTAGTTAACTAGCTAATTACCTGATTCAACCTGCTGACTAAACATTTAGCTAACTAGCTAGCTAGCTGTCTTATCCAGCTGTCTTAATTAGAAAACTGACTTAACTAGCTTATTTAGCTAGCTGACTTAACTACTTGGCTAGGTGACTTAATTGGGTGACTTAACTAGTTAGCTAGCTGACTTTACCTGAATTAGTTTGCTAACTATTTAACTAGCTGAATAACGAGCTGACTTAACTAAATATCAAACTAATTAGGTAGCAGACTTAAGTATCTGACTTAAATAATTAGATAACTAGTGATCTAGATGAC
>NW_007186892.1:0-2684 GCF_000164805.1 Carlito syrichta
TGGCAGAAAGAGAGAGGGTCCACCCTGGGGAACGAGGCATGTGGAGAAGTGGTCACCCCAGTGGAGACATGCCCCAGCAGCAGGCATTCAACCGGGGAGGGGTCGGTTGGTGACTCTGGCTGCACTCTCCGGGGTTTGGGTCCTCAGAAGGGAGCTGGACTCGTGGTGGGGCACCGATTGGGTTGTGGAGGAAAGGCTTAGGAGATCACGCCTGTCATCATGGCACTCTGGAAGTCTGAGGCAAGAGGATGGCCTGAGCCCCAGTGTTTGAGACCAATCCAGGCACCTTGGTAAAACCTTGTCACTACAAGAAGCCAATAAAAGTAAGCCAAGCATGGAGGTGCACACCCCTCGTACCTGGCACTCGGCTTGCCATGGCAGGAGGTTAGCAGGAGCCCAGTTACTGTAGGCCACAGTGACCGAGAGAGGGCTCCTGTGCTCTGACCTGTGCGACAGAGTGGGACTCAGAGTTGGAATAATAATACCAACCATCACCACAAACAAAGGCCAGGGTGAGGGGCTCAGCCTGGCATCCCAGTCCTTTGGAGGCCCAGGCAGGTGGACGACCTGAGCCTGTGGCTTGGACAACAGCCCAGGACAGGAGGTGAGACCTTGTCTCAGCCATCAAAAATAAATCCAAAGATAAGCTGAGCATGGTGGCGCATGCTTGTGGTTCCAGCCACTTGCTTGGCCATGAATGGAGGATCACCTGAGTGTGGCAGCTGGAGTCCGTGGTGGCTGTGAGGGTGTCCCTGTGCTCTGGCCTGGGGAACAGATCGGGATTCCAACTTCAAATAATAATAATAATCACCAGCACCACTACCACCAGCATCCCTGCCACCCAGCGTGAAGACCCACCCAGCGTGAGGGTTGCCACCCAACCCTCAGGGATGGGAAAGGAAAAAGCACTTTCTGGTATGTCATTTGCTGGAGGTTTCAAAGGTGGCCACAGGGAATGTCTGCCCCGTGCCCTTGGTGATGAACCCAAGAAGGCCTGCATTCACCCTTCACACTCTTGTCCCACAGCAAAGACGTGTGTGGGCTCACGGAACACACGGTCCCAAGGTTGGGTGGCCCTCAGACCCAGAGCAAACAAGGTGGTCTGTCAATGCCACATCCAGTCCAGGTTCTAGTCACCGTGTCTGCCACCTTTGGGTGAGAGGAGGGCCCTTTACACTCCTGATCTCTCCATCGTCCCCCGGCCAAGTAGACCTATCCCTGAGGAGTCATGGTCACTGGTCGTGATGCAAGTGGGAGGCATCTTTTTTGTGGACGAAGTCTCTGTCAACCAGGCTGGGGAGTAGCAGTACGATTGTGTCAGTGGACCTCCACCTGAGGGGCTCAGGCGGTCCTCCCGCCTAAGACCCTGAGCAGCTGGGATTCCACGGCAGACCACGGCTGACTCGATTTTGGGGACCTCTATCCGAGACAAGGTTTGGCCACATGGCTCGTGCTGAACTCTGACCCCTGGGCCCAGGCAGAGTGCTGCCTCAGCCTCCTTGGACGTGGGGCTGATGGTCGTGAGCCATGGTGTTCAGCCTGGACTTGTATGTTCTGTCAGCATGGGTGACATTAAGGAATGACCCAGGATGGAGGCCACTGATTCCCTTGTAGCTGAGACAGCATACACCACCATGTGCTATTCCAATGTTTGCATTCTGTGGAGTGACGAGGTCTTGATACGTGGCCCAGGCTGGTCTCAAAATCCTATGCTCCAGTAATGGCCTGCCTCAGCCTCCCAGAGCCACAGCCTGATTGTCTGACAATCCACCATCATTAGGGAACTCTAGCTCCAAGCCTGGGGCCTCTTTCCCAAATGATCTCTGTCTGTTCATGGTCATCCCATCTCCATCCACAAATGAAAGTTCTTTTTTTTACTTTTTTTCTTTCAGTTGCCCGTGCTGGAGGGCAGTGACTTGATCCCAGATACTGCAGCCTCGGCCTGTCGGACTCTAGTGAACCATTCACTGGCCTTCCGAGGAGACAAAATGACAGGCATGCGTGACCATGCAGGGCTCATTTGGGATGGAATGTAGAGATGAGGTTTGCTGAGGTGCCTGGGTGTGTTTCAACCTTTGGAGTTGGGCCGGCTGCAGGCCTTGGCCTCCCAAAGCCCTGGGATGATGAGGCTGAAACCAAAGCCCACCCTCAATTCTTCATCAAAAACAAACCAGAAGGCCTGGCATCTCAGCACTTACTGTAACCATCATAGGATTTACACTAGCTATAGAACTCAATAACCTCATGTATTTCCTTAAACTAAAATGACCTACTCAACCCCTTCTATTCTCCAATTTACTAGGCTTTTTTCCAATTACAACCCACCGCCTATATCCCCTTATAAGTATACATATAAGCCAAAATACAGCATCCTCACTTCTAGACCTTCTCTGATTAGAAAAAACAATACCAAAAACTACAGCCATAATCCATATGCATACATCCACCACTACCTCCAGTCAATCAGGCATAATTAAACTATACTTTTTATCCTTTCTCATTACTATGCTACTTGGAACCCTTCTAATCATTATCTAAAACCCCAAGTAATCTCAAGCACAATAAAAATAGTAACAAATAAAATTCAACCAGCAACCCCTATCAGCCAACTACCACCACTATATAAAGACGCCACCCCTACAGAATCTTCACGAAACAAACTAAATATATCACCCCCAAAAGCA
>NW_007186893.1:0-619 GCF_000164805.1 Carlito syrichta
TCAAAGCCTTCTCCCATCTATGGGGGTTTAGGTTTAATTATTAGTGGAGGGGTTGGATGCGGGATAGTATTAAGTTTTGGTGGTGTTTTTATTGGGTTAATGGTAATTTTGATTTATTTAGGTGGAATGTTGGTTGTATTTGGATATACAACGGCAATGGCTATGGAGGAATATCCGGAGGCTTGGGGGTCAAGCGTTTCTATGTGAGGGGTGCTGTTGTTAGGTCTATTATTAGAGTTATTTGTAGTAGTGTGGATAGTATATCGTGATAGTATTGGATTTAAGAGTTTGGAAGATTGGGTTTCTTTTGGGGGTGATATATTTAGTTTATTTCGTGAAGATTCTGTAGGGGTGGCATCTTTGTATGGTGGTGGTAGTTGGCTGATAGGGGTTGCTGGTTGAACTTTATTTGTTACTATTTTTATTGTGCTTGAGATTACTCGGGGTTTTAGATAATGATTAGAAGGGCTCCAAGTAGCATAGTAATGAGAAAGGATAAAAAGTATAGTTTAATTATGCCTGATTGACTGGAGGTAGTGATGGATGTATGCATATGGATTATGACTGTAGTTTTTGGTATTGTTTTTTCTAATCAGAGAAGGTCTAGAAGTGAGGATGC
>NW_007186893.1:1098-5130 GCF_000164805.1 Carlito syrichta
CCTCGTGTCCTGGGCTGTTGTCCAAGCCACAGGCTCAGGTCGTCCACCTGCCTGGGCCTCCAAAGGACTGGGATGCCAGGCTGAGCCCCTCACCCTGGCCTTTGTTTGTGGTGATGGTTGGTATTATTATTCCAACTCTGAGTCCCACTCTGTCGCACAGGTCAGAGCACAGGAGCCCTCTCTTGGTCACTGTGGCCTACAGTAGCTGGGCTCCTGCTAACCTCCTGCCATGGCAAGCCGAGTGCCAGGTACGAGGGGTGTGCACCTCCATGCTTGGCTTACTTTTATTGGCTTCTTGTAGTGACAAGGTTTTACCAAGGTGCCTGGATTGGTCTCAAACACTGGGGCTCAGGCCATCCTCTTGCCTCAGACTTCCAGAGTGCCATGATGACAGGCGTGATCTCCTAAGCCTTTCCACCACAACCCAATCAGTGCCCCACCACGAGTCCGGCTCCCTTCTGACGACCCAAACCCCAGACCCTCCCTGGTTGAATGCTTGCTGCTGGGGCATGTCTCCACTGGGGCATGTGACCACTTCTCCACATGCCTCGTTCCCCAGGGTGGACCCTCTCTCTTTTGCCAAGGGCCACCTCAGGGAAAGGGAGGGCGTGACCTTGGGGGGTGGGAATGGCCAGGTGACCCACGCCTGTCTACACGACATTCGGCAAGGCTGAGATGGGATGATGGCTAGAGCCCGGGATCTCGAGACCAGGCTGGACACCATAGCAAGCACACTGTTCGACCCCAAGTTAAACCAAGAAAGCCTTGGGTGAGGGCAGGCCTCGACAGGGGATCACCTCCAGCCAGGAGTTCAAGACTGGGCAGGGAGACCAGGATGTCGACCAAATGAAAAGCCTGTGATCTGCACAGTTTGGGAGACCCAGGCTGAGAGGATGGTCCAAGTTGGGCAGTTTGAGAGTAGCCAGGGCAACCTAGTGAGGACAGAAAAGGAAATAAAGAAGAGAAAGAAAGAAAGATATCTATTCTTCTGCCACCCTTCTACCCTCAGTCCTTCCATCCCCACCCACCCCACATGTGAGGGTCCCCCAAGCTCAGCAACTTTGAGTCCCATCCAACACCACAAATGGCTACCCCTGCTTTGATGCACGACATCCTGAGGCTAACTGGCTGGGTTCCAGCCAGCTCTCCTCTCCCAGCAGAGAAATGTGCCTCAGGCAGGCCGACCCTCTGACTCAGCAACAAGTACCTTCCGACAAGAAAGGCCAGTGACATATGCCTCACCTGGGGATATTTCAACCCCCTTAATCCTATTTTATCTGACTCTAAAATCAGTTGCCTTGTGAACGCACCATGAGCAGTTGAGAATCTGTGTATGATTCTGATGATTTTGGCGACAGGGTCTGGCTGTGTGGCCCAGGCTGGGGCCTAGGGACACGACTGTCATTCACCACTAGCCTCGAAATCACGGACTCTGGTAATCCTCCTGCCTCAGCCTCTGGGACGACAGGCACCTAGACACTTAGGCACCCTGTTTCGATGGGTGAGGAGTGGGGTTCTCCTTGTGTGGCCCTGGGTTCCAGCCATCCTCCCGCCTCGCCCTCTCAGCACACTGGGATTCCATTGGTAAGCCACCATAACAGGCCTTCTGGTTCATTTTTGATGAAGGATTGAGGCCAGGCTTGGGGGCTCAGCCTTGTTATTGCAGCACTTCGGGAGACTGAGGCCAGTGGCAGGCCCAAACTGTGGGCCAAGAATGGCCCAGGCATGTTGACGAAACCTCATCTTTACACTCCATCTCAAATGAGCCATGTCTGGTGACACATGCCTGCCATTGCAGCTCCTCAGAATGCTGAGAAAATGCTCCCCAGAGCTTGGTATTCATTTGTGTATGGAGTTGGGAACATTGTGAACAGACAGATTATTTGGAAGGATTCCCCAACCTTGGGTCTATGTTCCCGAAAGACAGTAGATCACCAGACAATCAGTCTGTGGCTTTGGGAGGCTGAGGCGAGGGATTGCTGGAGTCCAGAAATTCGAAACCAGCCTGGGCCATGTAGAAAGACCTCATCTCGCTAGAATGCAAACACTGAAGTCGAGCTTTGTGGCATCCATGGTACAGACTACACGTGATGTGGTGGCCTCTGTCCCAGGGAGTTCCTTTGCATCACCCCAGCTGAAAGAAAGTGCAAGTCCAGGCCAGGCACCATGGCTCATGGCCATCAGTCCCGTGCCCTGGAAGGTCAAGGCCGGAGGCTGTCTGAGCCCAGGGGATGGAGAACAGCCTGGGCAATGTGGTCAGACCTCGTCTCAGCAAGAGGTCCCCAAAATCAAGTCAGGCTTGGTGGAATCTGAAGTCCCGGCTGATCACTCTGTGTCCAAGGGCTGCCTTAGCGTGGGGCCCTCTGTTCCCTGAGCTCACACACATCTTTGCTTGAGGCACGAGTGTAGAGGGTAGAGCCAGGCCTTCTGAGGCGTGTGACTGAAGTTGCAGGACAGACGTGCCCGGTGGCCACCTTTGTAACCTCCCGCAAATGACAGGCTGGAAAGTGCCTTTTACTCTCCCATCCTTGAGGGTGAATCCTCGCATGGGTGGCATGATTACTGGTGGTGGTGGTGGTGATTATTACTATTATTATTTAGAGTTGGAATCCCACTCTGTCACCCAGGTCCGAGCACAGGAACACGCTCTTGGCCACCACAGACTCCACCTCCCGTGCTCAGATGATCCTATGGCCTAGGCTGACGGAGTGCCTGGAACCACAGGTTTGCACCACCACACCCGGCTAATCTTGGGATTTATTTTTGAGGGCAGATACCATGTCTCACCCCGTGTCCTGGGCTACTGTCAAACCTACAGGCTCAGGCCATCCACTCGCCTTGACTTTCGAAGTGCCATGATGCCAGGCTGAGTCCCTGAGACCGGCCTGTTGTTGTGGTGGAGCTGGTTGTTAGTATTATTATTCTTAGTCAGAGCCCCACTCTCTCACCCAGGCCAGAGCACAGGGAACTGCTCTTGGCCACCATGGTCTCCACTAGCTGGGCTCATGCAATCCTTGCGCTGCAGCATCACGTGTGACCAGACCGACAGGCATGCGCCACCACAGTTTTCTCATTTTTTTGGCTTCTTGTAGAGATAAAGTCTCACCAAGAAGACTGGGCTGGTCTTGACCCCAGGGAAATTCTCTCAGATCAGCCTCGCATAGCGCCAGGATGACAGGAGTGAGCCACCACGCCTAGCCTCCACACCCTTCTTGGGGCCACACCATGAGACCCAATCCCTTCCAATGGACCAGGACCCAGGGGGGAGCCCCTAGTGTAGGGGCGTGTCTCTGGCAGGGTGCCAACCTCTCTGCCTGTCTCATTCCCCAGGATGGTACACACACTCCTTCCAGCGGCCACCTCAGGGAAAGGGAGGGTGGTGTTAATCTCAAACCTTCGAGGGATCAGGAAAAGCTGGGTGACCCACGCCTGCCTTCTCAGCACTCGGAGAGGCCAAGACGGGAAGATGTCAGGAACCTGAGAGATTGAGTTCAGGCTGAGTACCATAGCAACCACCCACGTTGACACCAAACAAATCCCAGAAAACTTTGGGTGAGAGCAGGTTTGGACAGGAGGATCACCTCCAGCATAGAGTTCAAGACCAGGCAGGAAGCCCAGGATATCGATCAAATGGAAAGCCTGTGATTGCAGCAGTTTAAGAGGCCCCGGCCAAGAGGATGGCCCAAATTTGGTGGTTTGAGAGCAGCCTGGTCAACCTAGTGAGGAAAGGGAAGGAAAGAAAGAAAGAAATTTTTCTGCAATCCTTCTGCCCCCAGTCATTTCCTCCACCCCTCCAACATGTGAGGGTCCCCCAAGCTCAGTGCCTTCTAGCCATAACCCCACACAATGGATGCCATCACTTTGGTGTGGGTGTTCCTGAGTCTTCCTGACCGGCTTCCTGCCAGCTCTCCTCTCTAAGGTGAGAAATGTGCCACAGGCAGGTCAACCCTCTGACTCAGCAATGAGAACCATCCACCAAGAAAGGACAGGGATACTTCCTTCATCCGGGGACATTTATTCACCCCAATCGTG
>NW_007186894.1:0-706 GCF_000164805.1 Carlito syrichta
AAATGCCTGAAATTTGAGCGTTCACGCTTTTTCAAACAATATATTCTGTTTCTTTGCAAGATGATTATTAAGAAATACAAAGAAGGAATGAGTTTCTGAGAATTTTCTGATTAATAAAATTGAGTATCCAATCTCAAACCAGGCGAAGTGGGGACCAAAGGGAGGCCCAAACTTTACCTGTACGATGACCACTTATGTACCTAACCCAGAATTGTACCCCACATCCTTAAAATAAAATAAAAATAAATAAAATTGAGTAGAAAAGGTTTCCTGAGAAACATTCTAATCTAGGAGATACTGATTCCTAGACTCAGTTAAAGAAGACAGCTAGATTTAGTTTTGGAGAAACTGCTTGAAACTCTGAAAGGCAGAAGTCTGTTTTTGACAAGTACAGCTAACTTCTGGGCGTTATTGAAGAGTGCTGACCAGATGAAAAGGGACCAGGCTTTGGGGAGAAAGACAGCATGATGGACAACACTGAGTTACTGCAATGGCAGGCTGCCGCTCTGAGTTTTTGACTTGGTAAGAGTTTGTAAGAAGGAGCAAACAGCCTCAATCTTGCAGGCAGGAGCCATGTGTGGCTGTACTGTATACATGTCTGGGGTTGCAAAGGGCTTCAGGAGTGAAAAGCTTACGTCAGGAGCTCATTCCCAGGGAGAGTGTTCACATTTTATTGACTTATGCTCACTTAATGCCTCTGACAGTC
>NW_007186895.1:0-489 GCF_000164805.1 Carlito syrichta
AAACAAAAATCATATGATCATTTCAATAGATGCAGAAAAAGCATGTGAAAAAATCCAGCATCCCTTCAGGATAGAACCCTCAGCAAAATAAGCATAGAAGGAACATTCCTCAAAACAATAAAAGTCATATACAACAAATCCAAAGCCAATGTCATACAGAATGGAGAAAAGTTGAACAATTCCTCCTCAGAACTGGGCCAAGGGAAGGATGCCCACCTTTACCACTCCTATTCATCACAGCATTGGAAGTCCTAGTCAAAGCAATCAGGCAAGAAAAATAAAATAAAGCATATCCAAATGGGAAAAGATGAAATCAAACAATCTCTGAATCCTGACAAAAGACCCCTCCAAAAGACTCCAGACTTGATAAGTGAATTTACTAAAGTATCAGGATACAAAACTAACACACGAAAATCAGTAGCACTGCTATACACCAATAGCAACCAAGCTGAAAATCAAATCAAGAACTCAATCCCATTTACAATAGCA
>NW_007186896.1:0-311 GCF_000164805.1 Carlito syrichta
CTTTGAGAATATGTTAAACATGCTGATTTAAAATTAAAAAAATAAAATATATTAGTGTTTGCATTTTATTGAACTTTCTAAAAATAGGAATGCATATATATAAAAGAAAGAAAACAGATTTTTAAAAAGCTTGTTATTCTTAGTCATAAAATTATGAGTAACTTTTGTTGTCTTCTTTTTACTTTTCTGTATTTTGTTAGTTTTCGACATCAGCTTGTATTATTATTATTATTTTTTTGAGTGGGAGTCTCACTCTGTCACCCAGACTGAAGTGCAGTGGCCGCTCCCAGCCACCGCAGCCTCGACCTGCT
>NW_007186897.1:0-319 GCF_000164805.1 Carlito syrichta
GAATGGAATGGAGAGGAATGGAGAGGAATTTTATGGAGAGTAATGGATAATAAGAGAAAGGAATGGAAAGAAATGGAATGGAATGGCGAGCAATGGAATGGAAGGATATGCAATGGAGAGGAAAGGAATGGAATGGAATGGAATGGAGAGAAAAGAAAGAGAAAGGAGTGAAATGGAATAAAGAGGATTGGAATGGAAATGAATGCAATACAATGGAATGTAATGGAGAGTAATGGCGTGGAATGGAATGCATTGGAATGGAGAAGAATGGAAAGGAGAGGAAAGGAATGGAATGGTTTGGATTGGACAGGAGAGAAAT
>NW_007186898.1:0-425 GCF_000164805.1 Carlito syrichta
TTGTTTATTGAGTTAACTATGTGACATAATTGTTGGCTGACTAGATGGCCGACAAGTTAAGTGGTTTAACACATTGGCTGACTACTCGACCGACTTGTTAGCTGGCTTAACAAGTTGGGCGATTAGTCGACCGACTAGTTAGCCTGGTCAAATAGTTGACTGACGAGTTGGCCTACTGGTTAACTCGGTTAACTAGTTGACTTGCTGGTTTGCTCAACTGAGTAGTCGGCTGACTAGTTGGCAAACAAGTTACCTGTCCTAACTCGTCGGCTGACTAGTGAGTTGAGCTAACTTATCAGCTGACAAATTGGCCTATTAGTCGGCCAATTGGTTAGCTGACTAAACTAGTTGGACGGCTAGGCTGACCAGTTAGCTGACTTAACTATTCGGCTTGCGAGTGAGCAAAGCAAGCTGAATTAACTAGT
>NW_007186899.1:0-711 GCF_000164805.1 Carlito syrichta
TAGTTGGCAAACAAGTTACCTGTCCTAACTCGTCGGCTGACTAGTGAGTTGAGCTAACTTATCAGCTGACAAATTGGCCTATTAGTCGGCCAATTGGTTAGCTGACTAAACTAGTTGGACGGCTAGGCTGACCAGTTAGCTGACTTAACTATTCGGCTTGCGAGTGAGCAAAGCAAGCTGAATTAACTAGTCGGCCTGTAAGTGAGCTGACTCGTCAGCTGACTTAACTAGTAGGCTGGCGAGTGAGCCAACAAATCAGCTGACTTACCTAGTTGGCCAGTGAGTGAGCTGACTGGTCAGCGGACTTAACATGTTGGCCAGCAGAATTTAGTTGGCTGGTGAGTGAGCCAACAGAAGATTTAACTAGTTGACTGGCAATTAAGTCAATCAGTGAGCCAACTTAACTATTTGTCCGCACAGTAAGCCAACTGGTGAGCTGCCTTAACAAGTCGACTGGTGAGCCAGCTGACCCATGATCTGACTTAATTAGGCATCTGGTGAGGAAGCCGATTATTTAGCTGATTTGTTGTCCTGTGAGTGAGCTGACAAGTTAGTTGACTTTTTGACTGATGAGTGAGCTGAATAGTTTTCTGACTGGTTGGCAGTCGAGCGAGCTGACTAGTTAGCTGACCTGATGGAAAGCGAGTGAACCCACTTTATCTGACCAGATAGCTGAGATGCTAGCCAACTAGTTAGCTAAGTAACTAGCTG
>NW_007186900.1:0-1616 GCF_000164805.1 Carlito syrichta
GCTGGTGAGTGAGCCAACAGAAGATTTAACTAGTTGACTGGCAATTAAGTCAATCAGTGAACCAACTTAACTATTTGACCGCACAGTAAGCCAACTGGTGAGCTGCCTTAACAAGTCGACTGGTGAGCCAGCTGACCCATGATCTGACTTAATTAGGCATCTGGTGAGGAAGCCGATTATTTAGCTGATTTGTTTCCTGCAAGTGAGCTGACAAGTTAGTTGACTTTTTGACTGATGAGTGAGCTGAATAGTTTTCTGACTGGTTGGCAGTCGAGCAAACTGACTAGTTAGCTGACCTGATGGAAAGCGAGTGAACCCATTTTATCTGACCAGATAGCTGAGATGTTAGCCAACTAGTTAGCTAAGTAACTAGCTGATTTGTTACCTGACTTGACTAGCTGAATAGATAGCTGGCTATCTAGCTGACATAACTAGCTCGCAAACAATGTAACTCTCAAGCTTGCTGACTTAACTAGCTAGCTATCTGGCTACTGGCTAAATGACTTAGCTATGTAGCTGACTAGCTAGCTGACTTAACTAGCAAGCTAACTAGCAACATGAGTAGCTAGCTGACATAACTAGCTAGCTGGAGAATTAACTGACTTTCTAGTTGACTTAACCAGCAGGCTTGCTAGCAGCTGACATATCTAGGTGACAAGCTTCTTGGCTGTCTAGCTGGCCTGCCAGCTGACTTAATTAGCTAAATACCTGGTTGGCTATATGGCTAGACATCTGGCTAGCTAGGTGGCTAGTTAGTTAAGGCAGCTGGCTAGCCCTTTGCCTATCTAGTTAAGTCACCTAGTTTAGTCAACTGGTTAACCAGCTCGCTTCACACGCTGACTTAACCAGCTAGCAATCCGGCTAACCAGCTGACTTAATTAGCTAACTACCTACCTAGCCAGGTGGTTAGCCAGCTGACTTAAATAGCTGGCTTAACCAAATAGCCAGTTGACTAGTCAGCTGATTAAAATAGTGAGATACCTCGATCTCAGTTGTCTTGCCACGTGAATTAACTAACTGGCTTATCCAGCTAGCCAGTTGGTTTGCCAACTGACTCAACTATCTGACAACTAGTTAGCCAGCTGGCTAGCTATCTGACAAATCCTAATAGCAAATTGGCTAGCAAGATGACTTAATTAGCTAGCTACTGACATATACTGCTGGCTTGTCTGTTGAATTTACTACCTAGCTATCTAACTAACCAGCTGGCTAGTGAGCTGACATAACTAGCTAGCTACCTAGATAGCCAGCTGGGAAGTCAGATTAATTAATTAACTAGCTGACTAATATAACTAGCCAGCTGGCTAGCCAGCTGAAATAACTAACTTGGTACATAGCTTTTCAGCTTGCTAGCCAGCTGACTTAACTAGTTGACTGAACCAGCTAGCCAACTGGCACAACTAGCAGACTTAACTAGTTAGCCAGCTGGCTATGCATCTAACTTAACTAGCTGTCTACCTAGCTAGGTAGCAGACTAGTCAGCAGAATAAGTAGCTGACTAATTAGCTAGCCAGCTGGCTAGCCAACTGACTTAACAAGCTTGCTACCTAGCTAGACAGCTTACTAGCCAGCTGAATTAACTAGTTGACTTAATAACTGGCCTGCTTGCAAGAAAA
>NW_007186901.1:0-735 GCF_000164805.1 Carlito syrichta
GGCTGGCCTTGGTCTCCTGAGCTTCAGCAATCCACTTGCCTCAGCCTCCCTGAGTGCTGGAACCTCTTTGCTCCCCAGAACACAAACACTGGAGTCACGTGTGGTGACATCTGCAGTCCCGGTTACAAGGGATGCGGTGGCCTCCATCCTGGGACTTTCCTTTGCATCACGCCTGCTGACAGAACATGCGAGTCCAGGTCAGACATCATGACTAATGGACGTCAATTCCCAGCCTGGGAAGACAATGTGGGAGGCTGCCTGAGCCCAGGGCTCATAGACCAGCCCAGGCGACCAAGCCAGACCTCATCTTTGCAAGAGGTCCCCAAAATCGGTGTGGTGGCCCCCAGAGTCCCAGTTCCTCTGGGGATGAGTTGGGAGTACCACCTGAGCCCCATAGTTTGAGGTTCCAGGAGCCACGATCATTCCACCGCACCACAGCCACACTAATTGAGACTCTGGTGACAAAAAGAAGCCCCCCATGTGCATGATAACTGGCTTCCACAGCTCCCCTGTGAAAGGTCCACCTGGGTTGGGGATGATGAAGTTATTGGGATAAGAAGCCACCCACATCTGAAGGTGGCAGACAGGGCAACCAGAACCTGGGCTGATAGCGGCATTGTTGGATCGCCTTGATTGCTCTATGCCCGATGGTTGCCCTAGCCCTGAGCCGTTCTTTTCTTAAGCTCACACACATCTTTGCAATTTGGCACGAGTGTGGAGGGTGGAGGCAGGCCT
>NW_007186902.1:0-518 GCF_000164805.1 Carlito syrichta
CCATCCCCAACAGGGCAGCTGGCGACAGCCCCGCCTCAGCCAGCCAGGATGGTGGGGAGGCCATGGCAGCATCTGGGCCTCTCTGGGGCCGTGCTCTGGTCACATCTGAAGCTCTTCCCGACAAGGGACACGACCGTGACACTGTGAGCAGGGTGGCCCGGGCTGACGGCAAAGCCAGCAGATAGATGCGCAGTGCTCACCCCTACCTCAGGTCAGGAGACGGGCCTAGCTGAGGATGTCCTGCTCCTGGTACTTGCACCGGCAGGCACAGCGGGGTAGCCCTTCCTCACCACGGCCTGACAGCTCTGGTGGAAGACAGTCTTGCCCTCAGCACATCTGGGGGCGAATGGCAGGCTATGGTGCCGGTGGGGTGGAGGCCGCCCTGGGCCGGGCTGGACAGTGCTTGTGCTGAGAGCACCCCGTGTGGCTGTGGCCCAGACCAGCCTCACACGACGCTTACCCGACGTCACGGCACACATGGGCACTCTCTCCCTGCTCATTTGCAAGGGCTGCTTGAG
>NW_007186903.1:0-644 GCF_000164805.1 Carlito syrichta
GTTAAGTGAGCTAGTTAATTCAGCTAGCTAGCTAGTTAATTCAACTAGTTAAGTCAGCAAGCTAGCTAGGCAGCTAGCTATTTAAGTAAGCTGGTTTAGCCAGCAGGCTAGTTAGTTAAGTCAGCTAGTTAAGTGAGCTGGCTAGCCACTGACTAGTTAGGAAGCTAGGCAGTTAAGTCAGGTGGCTATCAGCAGGCTAGCTAGTTAAGTCATCTAGTTAAGCCAGTTGGCTAACCAGCTGGCTATCTAGGTAGTTAGCTAGTTAAGTCAACTGGCTATCAAGCAGACCAGCTAGGTAAGTCACCTAGTTATGTCAGTTTGCTAGCCAGCAAGGTAGCTAGGTATCGAGATAGTAAAGTCAGTTGGCTAGCCAGGTGACTAGCTAATTAAATTATCTAGTTAAGTCAGCTGTCTAGCCAGTTGGTTAGCTAGGTAGCTAACAAGTTAAGTCAGCTAGTTAAATCACCTTGCTAGCTAGGCAGCAGGCTAGTTCAGTCACCAAGTTAAGCCATCTGGCTTGCTTGTTATGTCAGCTAGTTAAGTCAACTGGCTAGCCAGCTGGCTAGTTAAGTAACTAGGCAGTTAAGTCAGGTGGCTTGCCAGCATGCTAGCTAGTTAATTCAGCTCGTTAAGCCAGCTGGCAT
>NW_007186904.1:0-573 GCF_000164805.1 Carlito syrichta
GTTCAGTCACCAAGTTAAGCCATCTGGCTTTCTTGTTATGTCAGCTAGTTAAGTCAGGTGGCTAGCCAGCTGGCTAGTTAAGTAACTAGGCAGTTAAGTCAGGTGGCTTGCCAGCATGCTAGCTAGTTAATTCAGCTCGTTAAGCCAGCTGGCATGCCAGCTGGCTAATAGGTAGCTATCTAGTTGTCTAATTGCTGTCAAGTAGGCCAACCTAGTTAAGTCAGCTCATTAAGTCAGCTGACTAGCCAGCAAGGTAGCTAGGTACCAAGCTAATTAAGTCAATTGGGTAGCCAGATGGCTAGCGAATTGTCATCTAGTTCAGTCAACTGATTAGTCATTTGGCCAGATAGGTAGTGAGCTAGTTAAGTCAGCTGACTATCCAGCTGGCTAACTATTTAAGTCAGCTAGTTGAGTGAGCTGGCTAATCAGCTGGCTAGCTAGTTAAGTCAGCTAGTTAAGTCTTCTGGCTAACCAGCTGGCTAGCTAATTAAGTCATCTAGTTAAGTCAACTAGCTAGCCAGTTGGCTAGATAGGTAGCAAGCTTGTTAAGTCAGCTGGCTAGCCAGCTGGCTA
>NW_007186905.1:0-837 GCF_000164805.1 Carlito syrichta
TATCTGCTCAATTATTCTGTAAATCTAAAGAAATACTAACAAAAAATAAAGTATATCCATTATTTTAAAATTAACGAAAAGCAAAGGGATCAAAATAAATAACTTTTCTGGTTCTAATACAAAGGTAATATACATGTCTTTATATCATAGAAGAGTGATTTCAAAGAAGCGTATATATGAAAAGTATAAATTTTTTATTATATTTTGCTACTCTTCTTTAATATAGTCTTGAGTGCAGAGCTACATATTCAGTTTGTAAGCAACAAAATATATTTCATTAAAATAATTCATTAATATTCAACTTTCCTTTGTACACTGGAGATATTAGAAAGACCATGTCAGCCATTTTTAAAAAAGTTTCAAAAACGTATGATTTCTAGTGTTTTGGTCTTACTCTTACTGATCTTAAACTATAGATGATGCTCTGGGATGTGAACAAATCATCCTATGTCCCCCACCTCCACCAACAAGTAACAATGCTTTCACCTCTGTTCTTCATATCACTGATTTTTGTTTGAAGTTTATGGGCAAAATTTAGCTCCGTAGATATGAATGGAAATGCAGGTCTGACAAATCACATCAGCATCAGGGCTAAAAGTCCCAGGACTACAAACTACTGTGGAGGAAAACACATGAAGATTGTTATAACTTAGAAGTATTTTATACCAATAATATAAATCTGCCTTCAATATCACATCATTTCTGTACCCATATTATACAGAGTAATGTTCTGCTAATTAAGTTGTGGAAGAGTATGAGTTTCAAACTTTCGAACCTTATAGAGAGGGGAGGTTAGAATCCTATTTTTTCCTTCACTATCAGCATTTTACAGCATCT
>NW_007186906.1:0-511 GCF_000164805.1 Carlito syrichta
ATTGAATAGAGAGGAAAGGAGTGGAAAGAATAGAATGGAATGCAATGGAGAGTAATGGAATGAAATGGAATGCAATGGAATGAAGTGGAATGGAATGGAGAAAAAAGGAATGGAGAGGAATGGAATTGTATGTGCTTGGAGAATAATGCAGAAGAATAAAATGGAATTGTGTGCAATGGAATGAAGAGAAATGGAATGGAGAGGAATGGATTGCAGAGAAATTGAATAGGTAAGAATGGAACGGAATAGAGATGAATGGAGTGAAAATAAAGCAATGGAATGGAATGGAGAGCAAAAGAACGGAATGGAGAGGAATGTGATGGAATGGAATTGATTGGAGAGTAATGGAGAGGATTGGAATGGAATGGAGTGCAATGGAATGGAGAAGAATGGAATGGATATTAATTGAATGGATAGGAAAGGAATTTAATGAAATGGCATGGAGTGAAATGGAATGGAATGGAGTGGGATGGAATGGAATGTAGAGGAAACAAATGATAAGGATTGGAAA
>NW_007186907.1:0-441 GCF_000164805.1 Carlito syrichta
GAAAGATAGATAGCCTGTTTGCTAGCTAGTTATGTCAGCCTGATAGTCAGCTAACTAGTTAAGTCAGCTAGCAAATCAGCTAGTTACTTAGCTAACTAGTTGGTTGCCATCTCAGCTAGCTGGTCAACTAACTAGTGGTCTCACTCACTTTTTGTCAGGTTAGCTAACTAGTCAGCTCGCTCGCCAGCCAACAGATGAACTCACTTGTTGGCTTGTTTGCAGGACAACAGGACAACTATCTAGTCGGCTTACTAACCAGTCATCTAGTTAAGTCAGCTCACCAGTAAGCTCTCTTGCTAGCTTACTAGTTAAGGCAGCTCACCCTTTGACTCACTTGCCAGCTGAGTAGTTAATTTGGCTCACCTGACGGCTCATTCGCCAGCCAACTAGGTAAGTCTTCTGACCAGACAGCTCACTCACCAGCCGACTAAAATCAGCTGA
>NW_007186908.1:0-734 GCF_000164805.1 Carlito syrichta
TAACTGACAATTTTCTAGTTACATAGCTAGAAACATGGCTGGCCAGATGATTTAACTAGCTGACTTATCCTGCTAGCCAGCTGGCTGGCCAGCTGATTAACTAGCTAATGAGCTAACTGGCCAGCTGAATTAACTATCTGTCTTAACCAACTAGCCAGCTGGCTAGCCAGCAAACATAACTACCTTACTTAACCAGCTGGCCAGCAGGCTAACCAGCTGACTGAACTAGATGACTTAAGTAGTGAGCCTGATGGCTAGACAGCTGATTTAACTAGCTCTCTACCTAGTTAGCTAGCTGGCTAGCCAGTTGAATTAAGTAGCAGACTTATTTAGCTAGTCAGTTGTCTAGTTAACAGAAGTAACCATCTCGCTAGTAGTTAGTCTGCTATCAAGGCACCTGACATAACTGGCTGACTTACATATCTGGCCTGATTGTTAGTCAGTTGAATTAACTAGCTGCTATATAGCTAGTCAGCTGGCTAGCCAGCTGACTTAACTAGAAGGCTTAACTATTTAGCCAGCGGGTTAGACAGCTGATTTAAATATCTAGCTACCTAGCTAGCCAGCTGTCAAGTCAGCTGACTTAACTAGATAAAATAACTAGCTAGCCAGCTGGCTAGCAGGCTGATTTAACTGCCTAGCTACCTAGCTAACCCGCTGGCTAGTGAACAGACTTAACTGGGTTGTTTAATTAGCTAACTAACTGTCTAGCCAGCTAACTTAACTAGCTACCT
>NW_007186909.1:0-566 GCF_000164805.1 Carlito syrichta
CTTCCTCCTGGTATTCCAACCTCTCCACCTCACGTCCCCTTTCATATAACCTACCCCCTCCTGTCCTTCATCCGTTCCAATATCTGGCAACATCAAGATCTCCTTTTGCCTGCTCCCACAGAAACACATGATCCAAAGCCTCTCACCCCGGGACAATGGGTTTTCCTCTCGGACCCAGAAACCAAAACTCACTTACAACCAAAATGGCAAGGACCCTTCCAAATAGTCCTCTCCACCCCCACGGCAGCCAGGCTGCTCATAACCAAAGGACAGCTCAGTCCCTGGATTCACGCTTCTCGCCTCAAACCAGCTAAATTGCCTCCCTTTACCCCTTCCTCCACAGAGCCGCCGACCTATTCTTGTTCCACAATTCCAGGCCAACCTCTTAAACTTCGAGTATCCCATGTTGCTCACTCCCCCTCCCTGCCCGTCATCCAGGAAAATCCCACATAATCACGAGACGGGAAGGTTGCCGCCTGCACTCAACTACCCTCTGCCAGATGGTCGTCAATTTCGTTCTTCCCTTACTAATAGTACTGCCTTTCTTCCTACTCCTTCTTTTCCTC
>NW_007186910.1:0-764 GCF_000164805.1 Carlito syrichta
ACTACCCTCTGCCAGATGGTCGTCAATTTCGTTCTTCCCTTACTAATAGTACTGCCTTTCCTTCTACTCCTTCTTTTCCTCCTACTTTCACATTGCTGCACATAGTGCTACTCCTTGGGGCGGGTTGCTTAATCCCCTCCTCTGCTCACTATCAATAAGACCCAACATGATTATTGCCTTCCTCCTTGCCATCGTCTTCCAAACCAAGCCCACTACCCTGTCCATCCTCCATTATTGGTTTACCATCCGCAAACTTTACAAAAACACCCTCGGATTAGATGCAGTCAAGGACCTAGACAAACAAACATGCCCCATAAACAATTGCTCACAACCTATTTCCCTCAGCTTAAAGTCCTCAATAAGCTTGACAGATGCCCATTGGCCCTTTCTATGCTTACTGGAAGACCAAACTCTAGACTATTGCAAATGGTGGCCTGACAAATATAATGGCTGTCCCTATCGATCATGCAGGGCTCACTATGCTAACGAATCCAGAAGCAGGAAAGCCTGGGTGGTGCCAAGCTTCCTTGTCTGCCATTACATAGGAGGACAGCTGGGGCATGGAGGCTGCTTTTCCCACTTCACCTTTGACATCCCTAATCCAACCGCTGATCTCTGGAAAGACCTCATATACGTAGCTGTCTACCCAAAGGATTATTACCAACGTCCCACTGGGTGCCTATCCATCTCTCGCTCCACCTTTACCCCTTCCATCATGGTATCAGTGGTGGAGCACATAAAGATCCAAGAACAACAGCTCCTGG
>NW_007186911.1:0-320 GCF_000164805.1 Carlito syrichta
ATTTTTCTCCGGTCTATTCCTTTGATTCAACAGGATTCATGCCACCCGTCTCAGTCTTTGGGTTAGCAGGGGCATTTCGAATGAATCAATCAGGAATCCAAACAGGAGTTGACACATCCTGTGGAAATATGCAAGGATATCCTCTCCCACTGGTTAGTAACATATCAGGCCCTCTCCATTGGCCTGTGAGAAGATCCTTCCATTTTACCATAAGTTTCACATTTTCTTCTGGGTTCCAGTGTCTAGCCATAGCTGAATTGCCTGAAGAATCCAAATTTAAATGGTTTATAACAAATAAAGCATAATTTAAAACATGATGA
>NW_007186912.1:0-778 GCF_000164805.1 Carlito syrichta
CTAGCTGACTTAGTTAGCTGACTTAACTAATTAGCTAGCTGATTTTACTGGTTGACTTACCTAGTTAGCTAACTGACTTAACTTCATGAATTAAATAGTTAGCTAACTATTTAACTAACTGAATAACATGCTGACTTAATTACCTAACTATTAAGGTACCAGACTTAAGTAACTGACAAATAGTTAGCTAACTAGTGGGCTAGGTGACTTAGCTAGCTTAGCTAGCTAGCTAGTTAGCCAGCTCACTTAGCTAGCTGAATTAACTAGTTGGCTAATGAGATATTTAGCTGAATTAATGAGTTGGTTAATGAGTTAGATAACTGTTTAATTAGTTGGTAAATGAGTCAAATAGCTGACTTAACTAGTTGGTTAACGAGTTAGCTAGGTGACTTAACTTGTCTGACTAGTCGGCCGACTAGCTAGCTAGTTTAACATGTTGGCTGACTACTCGGTTCACTTGTTAGATGACTTAACATGTTGGCCGACAAATCGGCTGACTATTTAGCTTGGCTAAATAGTTGGCTGACGAGTTGGCCCCATAGTTCAGGTAAGTATTTGGCTGGGTATTTTGCTCATCTAATTATTCGGCCAACTAGTTGGCTGACAAGTTAGCTGAGCTAACTAGTCGGCCATCTATTTAACTGATCTAACTTCTCTGCTGAGAAGTTGGCCCACTAGTCGGCTATAGGTTAGCTGACTTAACTACTTGGCCGGTTATTAGGCTGAAAGATAAGCTGCCTTAACTAGTCAACCGGCGAGTGGGCAGACAGGTGAGCCA
>NW_007186913.1:0-474 GCF_000164805.1 Carlito syrichta
CTCATCTCTACAGGAAAAGAAAAATCAATAAAATAAGCTGGGCATGGTGGCGCTCAAGGATAATCCTAGTTATTTGGGAGGCTGAGGTGGTGAGATCACCTGAGCCCAGGAGGCCGAGGCTGCAGTGAGCCATGATCCTGCTACTGCACTCCAGCCTGGGTGCCAGAAAGAGACTTTAACCCAAAACAACAACAACACAAAAGTCCACAGTGAGCCCAAATATCTGTAAGCCAAGGGCATAGTCCAGGACTCATACCTGGATCATGAAGTGTACATGTTCTGGGGAGGTCTACAGTACTTCATCAAACCCAAGAAGATCATAAGTGGCACCTCCATCCTGGTAAGTGAACTGGACACATTAATGGTAAGACATTCCACGTTGTCATCAGGCATGTATGAAAGGAAGACATCAAAATCACCTTCCCAAAGGAGAGGGATGCTATGCCTGACAAGAGCCTGCTTTAGTAATCAAAG
>NW_007186914.1:0-1136 GCF_000164805.1 Carlito syrichta
TTTTCCCTCTTTGTCCCTGGCCTGTCTAATTCTTGTAGGATAACCCTGGCCCACAAAGGCGGCTTCTTGGCTGCGGGCCTTGGAACGCATTGCTTTACTGGAGGGAGCCATGTAGTGGCGTGGATGGCCCCGGGCAGGCTCCGCCTGGACCTGCAGTTCCGCCTTGTGCTGAGTTTTCCCAGACTTCACACCGGAGGAAAGGGGGTCTCGGGGGCAGGGTACATCTGTCGTATGCCCACGGCCCAGGTTCTCCTCTGGGAACTTCCCAAGATCCATCATACATTTCTGGTCCTTTGTCATTCCAGCAGAGGCAGCTCCCGTGCAAGTGGGACTCGGTTCTTCACAGGTGACGGCAGGGAACTCGCTTGCCCTTTGCGTGCCTGACTCACTTTGTCCACGATGCTGCGGTGGCGGGGCAGAAAAGTCTGCCTGCCGTCCTCAAGCGTCTGCACGGTCTTTGTTTGCTTGGTGTCCGGTTCAGAGGGCAGTTGTCTCACGATCCCCTGACTTTCTTTGCTCACCGAGGAGGCGACAGGGTGAGGATGGTCCGGGCTGGGGACCGGGTTTGTTCTTCCTATATTTTCTCCTTGGAAAGCTTTAGAGCTTCTTCTGAGAGGCCCGGAGGCCCCATCTTTGGAATCCACCCCAGAAACAAAGCTGGCTGAGGAGGGAACCCCGGAATGGGAAAAGGGCTGCGATGAGGGCTCTTTGAAGTGAAAGATTTCGAGGGACTCAAGGACCCTGGAGGGAAGGCCCCACAGCATCCTCGAATGGAAACGGTGAATGTGGTCTTCCAACATCTTCTGTTTGCTGGAACTGAGGAAGACAAGCTCTTGGGAGGCATCGAGGCAGTAGTCCTCGCTCACCAACGGTGTGGAGTTTCTGCATTTCGTCTGGTCGTGGGATTTCTCAGGAGGAGGCAAGGTCTGCTTGATGCCATGAAATGAGGTGTGCATAGTCTCCGGGATCCAACCAGGAATGATCGCCTCAGATTTTTTTCTCAAGTGCACCGTCAGGGCATTTTCCAGTTGTTTCTGATGGAGGCTCACCCCCGAGGCCCTTACGTTCTTCTCTGTCGGGTGACTTTCTAGGTCTTTCCCAGAGTTAAACTCAAGGTCCTCCTCTGAAGACGTCTC
>NW_007186915.1:0-832 GCF_000164805.1 Carlito syrichta
AGTCAGCTGGTTAGCCAGCTGACTTAACTAGCATGCTACCTAGCTAGCCAACTGGGAAGTCAACTTAATAAACTAGTTAACTTAACGTGCTAGCCAACTGGCTAATGAGCTGACTCAACTAGCTGACTTATCTAGTTAGCCAGGTGGCTAGCCATCTGACTTAACTAACTGACTTAACTAGCTAGCCAGCTGACTTATCTAGATGACTTAACTAGCTAGCTACCTAGCTAGCCAGTTGACATAACTAGCTGACTTAACTATCTAGCTACCTAGCTAGCCAGTTGCCTGGCCAACTGACTGAACTAGCTGACTTAACCATATTGTCAGGTGGCTGGCCAGCTAACTTAATTAGCTAGGCAGCTGGATAGGCAGCTGAAATAACTAGCTGCCTTTACCAGCTAGCCAGGTCTCTAGCATTCTGACTTAACTAACTAGCTACTTAGCTAGCCAGCTGGGAGGCCAACTGAATTAACTAGCTGACTTAACTAGCTATCCCGCTTGCCAGCTAGCTGACTAAACTAGCTTGCTACCTAGCTAGTGAGGTTGCTAGCCCGCTGACTTAACTAGTTGTCTTAAGCAGCTAGCCAGCTCTCTAGCCAGTTGACTCAGATAGATGACTTAACTAGTGAACCAACTGGCTACCCAACTGACTTAACTAGTTTTCTAAACAGCTAGCTAGCTGGCGAGCCAGCTGAATTAACTAGCTGAGTAATTCAGCTAGCCAGCTGTTTAGCAAACTGAGTTAACTATCTTGCTGCCTAGCTAGTCATCTGGCTAGCCACCTGACTTAACTAACTGACTTATATAGCCGGCCTGATTGCTAGTCAGCTGA
>NW_007186916.1:0-587 GCF_000164805.1 Carlito syrichta
TAGCTAGTCATCTGGCTAGCCACCTGACTTAACTAACTGACTTATATAGCCGGCCTGATTGCTAGTCAGCTGAATTAACTAGTTTGCTAAATAGTTCGTCAGCTGACTTAACTAGGGGTCTTAACTAGCTAGCCAGCGGGCTAGACAATTTACCTAATTATCTGGTTACCTAGCTAGCCAACTGTCAAGCCCGCTGACTTAACTAGGTGACATAACTAGCCTGCCAGCTGGCTATCAGGCTGACATAACTGACTAGATACCTAGCTAGCCAGCTGGATAGCCAGCTGACTGAACTAGCTAGCTACCTATGTGGCCCACTGGTTTGCCAGCTGATTTAGCTACCTAGCTACCTAGCTAACCAGCTGGTTAGTGAACTGACAACTAGATTATTTACCTAGCTAGTTAGCTGGCTAGACAGTTAGCCTACTAGCTGACTTAACCAGCTAGCCAGTTGGCTAACCTGCTGACTTAACTCACTGACAGCACTAGCTAGACAGGTAGCTATCTAGCTGACTTAACTAGCTAGTTACCTATGTTGCCAGTTGGCTTGCCAGCTCTTTTTACTAGGTGAATTAACCAGAAAGCCA
>NW_007186917.1:0-957 GCF_000164805.1 Carlito syrichta
CCAGCTGTCTTAACAAGCTGGCTTACCTAGCTAGTTACCTAGCTAGCTAGCTACATAGCCAGCTGGCTTAACTAGTTAGCTAGCTGACATAACTAGCTGACTTATGTAGCTAGCTTTCTAGCTAGCCAACTGACTTAACTAGCTGATATTACTAGCTAGCATGAAGGATAGCCATATGACTTAACTAGCTTTTTAACTGCATATCCAGCTGGATAGCCAACTGACTTAACGAGCTGACTTAAATAGCTAGCCAGCTGGTTTCCATCTGACTTAATTAGCTGAGTTAACTAGCTGAGTAGTAGGCCGACATGTTAGATCACCTTACTTGGTGACTAGTTAGCTGAGCTAAATTTTCAGCTGACAAGTTGGCTACCTATTCGGCCGATTGGTTAGTTGACTTAACTAGTAGACTGAATAGGCAGCCGACCAGGTAGGTGACATAACTAGTCAGCTGGTGAGTGAGCTGACAGGTGAGCTGAATTAACTAATTGTCTGGCTAGTGATCCTACAGAACAGTTGACTTATATGTCAGCCAGTGAGTGAGACGACTGGTCATCTGGCTTAACTATTCTCCAGGCGACTGGTGAGTTGACTTAACTAGTCGACTGGTGAGTGAGGCAACAGGTGAGCTGCTGTAACTAGTGAGCTGGCAAGCAAACAGACTGGGCAGCTGACTTAACTAGTCGGCTGGAGAGCAAGCTGACTAGCCAGCTAACCTGTTGCCCTGTGAGAGAGCCAACAAGTTAGTTGACCTGTTGGCTGGCAAACGAGTTGACTAGTTTGCTGACTTGTTGGTAGGCAAGGGAGCCGACTAGTTAGCTGACGTGATGGAAAGCGAGTGATCCCACTAGTTAGATGACCAGCTAGCTGAATTTCTCTCCAACTAGTTAGCTAAGTAACTAGCAGGTTTGGTAACTGGCTTAACTAGCTAGCTGACTAGATAACTGGCTATGTAGC
>NW_007186918.1:0-759 GCF_000164805.1 Carlito syrichta
AACTAGCAGGTTTGGTAACTGGCTTAACTAGCTAGCTGACTAGATAACTGGCTATGTAGCTGACATAACTGAGTACCAAACAAGCAATCTAGCTGTCTAGCTAGCTGAGTCAACTAGCTAGCTAACTGGCTAGTTAGCTGGATAGCTGACTTAACTATCTAGTTGAACAGTGAGCTAGCTGACTAGCAAGCTGAATAGCTACCTGACTTAACTGTCTGCTGAATAATTGGCTGACTTGCTAGCTGACTTAATATTTAGCTGGATAGCTAGCTGACTTAAGTAACTGACTAGTAAGTTAAATGGATTGCTGGCTAGACAGTTGACTTAAATAGCTGGCCAAATGTTTGGCTACACTGCTAGTGATCTGGCTTAACTAGCTAGCTATGTGGCTGGCTAGCTGGCTAGGGATTCAGCTAGCCAGCTAACGGGCTGGTGAGCTGGCTAGCCAACTGGCTAAATTAGGCAGCCTGCTGGCTAGAAAGCTGGATAGCCAGCTGGCTTAACAAACCAGACACCCTGCAGGTCAGCTGGCTAGCCAACTGGCTAAATAGCTGGCAACCTACCTGACAAGCCTGCTAACCAGCTGGCTTAACTTGTCAGCCACCTAGCTAGTCAGCCAGATAACTAGCTGACTTAACTAGCAGAATTAACTAGATAGTCATATGGCTAGCCACCTGGCTTAACTAACTAGCCACCTAGCTAAACAATTGTCTAGCCAGCTCACTTAAATCGCTGATTTAACTAGGTATCCAGATGGCT
>NW_007186919.1:0-507 GCF_000164805.1 Carlito syrichta
AGCCAGCAGGCTAGCCAGCAGAATTAACTAGGTGCATTGAACAGTTAGCCTACTGGCTAGCAAGCTGACTTATCCAGCTAGCTAACTACATAGTCACCTGGCTAGACAGCTGAATTAACTAGCTGACTTAACCAGCTAGCCAGTTAACTAGCCAGCTGATTTAACTCAGAGACATCACTAGCTAGCCAGGTAGCTATCTATGTGACTTAACTATCTAGTTACCTACCTTGCCAGTTGTTTTTACAGTTCTATTAACTAGCTGAATTAACCAGCTACTAGCTAGCTAGCCAACTGACTTAACTAGCTCACTACCTAGCTATCCAGCTACCCTACATTTTTAGCTATCTAGCTACCTAACTATCAAGCTGACTTAAATAGTTAGCTGTCTAGCAAGCTAGCTTACTTAACCAGCTAGCTGACTAGTTAGCTTATGTGGTATCTAACATTCTAGCTAGGTGACTTAATCATCTGACTTAACTCGTTAGCTAACAAGCTAGCTAGCTGACA
>NW_007186920.1:0-740 GCF_000164805.1 Carlito syrichta
CCCTTGCCAGTTGTTTTTACAGTTCTATTAACTAGCTGAATTAACCAGCTACTAGCTAGCTAGCCAACTGACTTAACTAGCTCACTACCTAGCTATCCAGCTACCCTACATTTTTAGCTATCTAGCTACCTAACTATCAAGCTGACTTAAATAGTTAGCTGTCTAGCAAGCTAGCTTACTTAACCAGCTAGCTGACTAGTTAGCTTATGTGGTATCTAACATTCTAGCTAGGTGACTTAATCATCTGACTTAACTCGTTAGCTAACAAGCTAGCTAGCTGACACAACCAGCTGACTTAATTCGTTAGCTAACTAGCTAGCTAGCCTACTCAACCAGCTGATTCAACTCGTTTGCTAACTAGCTAGTTAGCTGAATGAACCAGCTAACTTAACCTGTTATTTAACTAGCTATCTACCTCAATCAACCTGCTGACTTAACCAGTTAGCTCACTAGCTAGCTAGCTGTATTAACAAGTTGACTAATTTAGAAAGCTGGCTTAACTAGCTGACTTAGATAGCTGACTTAACTATTTAGCTAGCTGACTTAACTGGCTGACTTAACTAGTTAGCTAGCTGACATAACTACGTGAATTAAATAGATACCTAACTGTTTAACAAGCTGATAACTAGCTGATTTATACTTAGTTAACTAGTTAGGTAGCAGACTTAGTAGCTGACTTAAATAGTTAGCTACTAGTGAGCTACTGACTTAGCTAGCTAGCTATTTAGCTAGCTGACTTA
>NW_007186921.1:0-628 GCF_000164805.1 Carlito syrichta
CAGCAGAAAATGAACTCAGACAGGCCCTTGACACATATCAACAAACTTGGATTAAAAAAAGATACTTATAGCCCTGTGAGTTTTGCTAGTTCTAGCAGGGTCCGTGCTGGCCAAGAGAAAATATGCAGAGCCAATAGGAACTGTTAAGAGGGCTGTTTCTGAATTCTCACAAGAAATGTAAACAGAGGCCTGTCCAAGGGAAAGACAACTCAACTCTTCCTCCTAGCCTTTCTGAGACCTGGGCCCCAAGCCCCAAAGTCACAAAGACTTTCTCATGAGTTTTCTTTTTTTCTTTCTCTCTCTCTCTTGTTTTGGTTATTTCTTTTCTCTCTCTCTCTCTCTCTCTCTCTCTCTGTCTCTCTTGTTTTGGTTATTTGGTTATTTATTGCAAATGTGCATGACTTCCTATTTACAACACTTATAGCCTGATCTCCAAAATAGGCTGACATTTAGGGAGTATTATGGTTAATATTTAATTTTTCCACATTTAGGCTCAACTGATTAACTCATATAAGCATGCTAAGGTCCACATATGTGTGATGCTATCTATGCCTATGACTCAAAACATAGCAAAATTTATGTAAGTTAAAGTGAAAAGACATCCACTTTTGCTCATAATTAAAGGGTC
>NW_007186922.1:0-766 GCF_000164805.1 Carlito syrichta
GATGGGAGAATCAGGAAGCGGCGAAAAAGAAAAGACGAAAACGACAGGAATCCTCTTCCTGGGGAGAGTTCAAGGCTCTGCCAATTTTTATTTATTTTTCACAAGCTTATATAGGTTTTCCACTCATCCCTGTACCCACAAATATATCTTACCTTGCTAACCAAACGCCCACGTACATCCTTTTTGCACTCACAATAAGGTTGACCTTTAACAATTTCAACCACAGATGGTGCTTTTCTTAAGTCAAACATTTATGAATGTCCTGGTTTTCCTCCTAACTTTCTCATAACTACTTACTATTATAGGCCTATAATATCCTTACCCTATAAGGCTAAACCTTAACCCTGTCTTATTTAACTTACTACTATATATTTATTTCTATTAATCTTATTTCTATCCTTATGTCTCTATATTTTCTTAACTATCACTTATACTATTATATATCTCTTATCTTACTATTTTATCTTGTCTTACTATCTTATTATTGATATTCTAAATTCTATCTTCATTAAACTACTTATTTAATCCTAAAATATCTTAAACTATTCTTTATCTCAAATGGTTGTTTTCCACCAGCTCTCAGCAGGTTGTTTATGAGGAAGTGGTCGACTCGTTTTTCTCGGCCTCCTGCTGTTACTGAAAAACATCCTTACACACCCTAAGAGGCACCCTTTTTGCTGCAATTTCACCTCCATTATGCCTATGTATAATTTTTGCTGTCAAATGCCATCATTCATTTGTGCATCTATTATCTCAATTAAAGAGG
>NW_007186923.1:0-353 GCF_000164805.1 Carlito syrichta
TGGAGAGGAATGGCATGGAATGAAATGGAATGGCATCAAAGAATGAAGAGGAAGGTGACGAATGGAGAGGTATGGAGAGGAATGGAATGGAATGGAATGGAATGGAATTCAGGAAACTGGATTGGAATGGAGAGGAATAGAGAAAAGCAGAATGGAATGGAATGAAAAGGAATAGAGATCAATGGATTGGAATGGAGTGGAATGGAATGGAATGCAGAGGAATGGAAAGGAGAGGAATGGAATGGAAGCGAATGGAGACGTATGGAATGTCATGGAGAGTAATGGAATGGAATGGAGAGGATTAGAATGGAAAGGAGCGGAATGGAATAAAATGGAATGGAGAGAATTGGAGA
>NW_007186924.1:0-460 GCF_000164805.1 Carlito syrichta
AAGTCTCCCATCTCAGGGCAGTGGTGAGTTGCAGTCACCTCCGGAGGAGAGCCCTGGCTGCATTGTTATAGCTGGATTGCGAGAAATGATGCCAATATGCAGAGAAGGTCAGATTGTGAGTCCTTTATTGATGCCAGCAATCGAGAGCAGACTAGTGTCTCAAATAGCTCTCAGCGAAGAACAGAGTGAGTAGTGGGTCTTTTAAAGGTAAACATTACATAAGCTGTACAGTTTGATATTTCTTGGCAAACCATATGATTAGTAAGGAGTAGTAAGGGATATGGATGGTTACAGAATTTACACAACTAGGGAGTTTCCAATCACTGAGGGGCACAGGAATGTGGGTGTGTGGTATGATTACAAGATATTTCTTGGCAAACCGTAAGATTATAGTAAGGGGTAGTAAGGGGTATGGATGGTTACAGAATTTACACAACTAGGGAGTTTCCAGTCACTGAGG
>NW_007186925.1:0-630 GCF_000164805.1 Carlito syrichta
ACATTACATAAGCTGTACAGTTTGATATTTCTTGGCAAACCATATGATTAGTAAGGGGTAGTAAGGGGTATGGATGTTACAGAATTTACACAACTAGGGCGTTTCCAATCACTGAGGGGCACAGGAATGTGGGTGTGTTGTATGATTACAAGATATTTCTTGGCAAACCGTAAGATTATAGTAAGGGGTAGTAAGGGGTATGGATGGTTACAGAATTTACACAACTAGGGAGTTTCCAGTCACTGAGGGGCACAGGAATGTGGGTGTGTGGTATGATTACAAGAAGGTTACATAAGGGGATCATCTCTAGGCTAAGATTGAAGATCTGTTCCAAAATGGAGTTAATTACTTATGTCAAGCAAGGTATTTCAGCAGGCAGTTATAGGTTTTGCAGATAGATATTTTATTTCCCCCTTTTAGTTGTTCATGAGTCAATGCGTTGACTCCTTTATGATAAGTATATTATTATACTGGGGTCTCACATACATAAGTTTCACAGAGCTGATTCTTTGTTTGACAAAAATGGATAATCCGATTTATTATGCAGGATAAGGAGACCTAGGAGAAGTAGTATGAGGGGTCCAACTAGACTAGTTTTTGTTTTGTTTTGTTTTGTTTTTGAGTTGGAGT
>NW_007186926.1:0-351 GCF_000164805.1 Carlito syrichta
AAGTTTTTACTCCCTTGTTTGGGGAGGGGGACTTGCCTATTGAACGAGTGCTAGTGTGAATGTGGCTGGGGTGTTCAGAAGGGTGGGGAGAGTCTGAGAGAGCAGGATTGGCCACCTGCACCGAATCAGGATCCCACCCAGGGAGAGAGAGAGACCTGCACAAGGGCGAGAAAGACCCAATTCACAGTGGGACCTAACACCCGTTAAGGCCAAGAGTTGAATGAGTCGAAGCAGGACAGGAGGGAGGGAAATCTCTGCTCACTTTTTTGAATGCTTATAGGAGTTAAAGAGGTGGTTTTAGAGTCCTAGGCAGGAGAAGGAAAAACCATTAGGGGGTCTGCTGTGGCTTTG
>NW_007186927.1:0-503 GCF_000164805.1 Carlito syrichta
ACCCGTTAAGGCCAAGAGTTGAATGAGTCGAAGCAGGACAGGAGGGAGGGAAATCTCTGCTCACTTTTTTGAATGCTTATAGGAGTTAAAGAGGTGGTTTTAGAGTCCTAGGCAGGAGAAGGAAAAACCAGTAGGGGGTCTGCTGTGGCTTTGAAAACCTAGGCGGGGTGTGGTCTCCCCATCACCTGGGGCCAAAAGAGCCACCAGATGATCAACGGTCAGTCCCTTTTGGGTATCCCCGGGAGGTTGTTAGGTTTTTCAGGTAGGGCACTTACCTATCCGAGGTGGTGATGGATGCGGCATTGGCATTCAAGAAAGTGGGTGAAGGCCTTAATGGGCGAGTGCCACCGGCAACGGGACGGGGCCTCGCCTTAGGGCGAGAGAGCTCCCGACCGAGTCATGGCACCAATGAAGGACGATGGCATCAGTGAGACTCAACACCCTTTGAGGCCAAGAGATTTATTAGAGCAGTGGCTACAGAGAGAGGGAAGAAGGTCTGTAAC
>NW_007186927.1:878-4213 GCF_000164805.1 Carlito syrichta
TTAGGGTCTTTATTGGAGGGAGCTATGAGGTAGTATTCCTATAGGGAGATAATATTTATGTATAGGTTTAAGTTTCACGCACACGGGAAGAGCAGGAGCTTGGGGCCTTTGTTGTCTTTGTTTGGTTCCATATAGTGTTTTAGCGCCATCTTGGGAGACTCCCTTCTGACTGTTCTCTGTGCCTTTCAGGGGTCATATTCAGCCAACACTTTGACCTGTCAGTATTTTGTACAGTGATGAATCCATAGTTTGAGTTTAGACCTCACATGGAATGGATGGAAAGACGGTAGAAGCATTTCAGTGAGATCTGTTGAGTCTTCAAAACACAGACTCTGGGAAACTAATGGGTCTCTGTGAGTCCATGCTCCTTCTGCGTTGGTCCAGATTAGTGCTTGCTTATGTGTGCATGTGTGTACATGCTCACCCTACTTGCATGGGTATGTGTGTGCTTCATGCCTGTGTGTGTGTGTGTGGGTGAAAGTCTAGGAGAGAATGGGATATCCTTCTTAAAGAATAGATCTTCAAGGTAGAAGACTAAGTCTCCTTGTCTTTCCATATGTTTGTCTATATTTATCACAAGTAGAAAAGTACTTGGGCAGAATGTCAAGGGGAGATGTCAAAATAAATAACTTAGAATCTTCTTTTCTCACAAAAAAATCCAAACTTCCCTTCAACTCTATTGCAGTTTTATTTTATTTCTATAAGAATTCATTAATTTAACTAAAAATCACATGGAAAATTAAAGATTCTTAAAAATTTAGAGACGTTTGACTTTGTGTGTTATGGCCTAGCTAAAAGGAAGTTTTAGAATTATCCAGAAAGCAGAAAGAGTTTCCCAGAGTTAGATACAGTGGGACCAAAGATGAGCACACTTGATTTGCTTTTGAAATAAGGTATGGTTTCCTATCAGTAAAGAAAGTTTGTACCAGAATTAGTCATATAAGTATACTGTGAGGGAGAAACTCACTAGAGGGTAAAACAATTTGCAGTCAAGGGGGAAGCAACAATGAGAAATCTGAATGTTATTGTGTCTATCAGAAAGAGATGTGATTGTGTTTTTAACATTTGAATCACCCATTGTGAATATGCATGGCATGTAAATGCCTTCTTACAATGGCAAGAAGACAGGTCAGAGACTTGTGAAATTGAATGACTTCCTTTCCATGGGAAGTCAGGAACTTTCTGAAGAGACTTCTGAAAATCCTTTCTAAATCCATGCTTATATAATGTGAAAATAACAGCCATTGATGGAAAAATGTGACCTTAATGACAGGCAATTTTATGTCTTTCTGTTGTTTTTTTCAAAGATGGTTGTTTTTTCTTTCTTGGAGAAGAAACAAGGGAAGGGTCTTTTGGTAAACAACTGCATTGGCTCAGATCGACTGAGGCAGTGAATGAGGCTCTTCACAACTCACAGTAGGAGAAACAACCATGTGACTATAAAAGCCTGCTCTTCACAAAAATTAGGCCCTATTTTATAAGTGTACACTTCAAATGCCTATTAACTTAACTCTGTGGGGAGTTTAGACATATAAACTGAAAAGAATCTGACCCATACTTTCAGGCAGGGAAACAAAAGCCTTAATTTTCTTTTTTCTACCTTTGTTCATTTTTAAAGGGAAATTATTTTTCCCTCAAGCTACTATAAAAGCCAATTTAAAGGTATATAAAAAATGTATCTGCTATTGGATTTGGTATACAATTTTGTCTACTGTGCAAAAACTATACTTGCATATAAATCTGTATAGTTTTTCAATTCATAAAATATATAGATCTATCAAATATAGATGATTTCATAAGCTTACCCTTTTTTGATATTTGGACCTCTGCTTGATATTTGGTTTAATGTCTGAGTACAGATCCATGATATCATTAATAGTCTTCAGCTTTGATTATTCAGCCGTCAAATTCTGTTTATTGATGTGTCTAAGGAAGTTTTAAATGTGAATAGTTCATATTTAATGGTATGTTTTTTCTGAATTATGCAATTTATGTGACTTGCATCTCTCCATTACATTTTAGACATATACAAACAATTCACATTTAATCACAGTAGTACAAAAGTGTGAGCATTGGTGGAAAGCATGGAGTCATCATCAGATCTTGACCTAACTCGATGGTGGTGTCAAGGAGAAATTACAGGGACATACCTGGCCTGCAGGAAAGACTGTGTTCAGATGTTGGCCAAAGGAGAGGCTAAGCCCAACTCCCTGCCCCAAGAGGTCAGGTGGGTCAGTGGAGCGTGCAGAGGGTATGGTACAGGGATGGCCAGCATGGTGAGGAACCTGTGTTTGCCTGCTGTAGTTTATCAGGTCAGGATCCCACTTCTCACAGAGATTATCACTTTTAGAGTATTTATATATTTTAGTTTGCCAAAAAAAATCCAGAGTGACACAGACAATACACAAAGGTAGCAAAATCAGTACACAAAGATATATTTTAAGTATTACTTATTGTTTCAATAGTCTAAAGTAACCTCACTAAGAGAGCAGGCCAGTTATTGCCACCCAACCTACTCTCCACAGAATCCCAGCACCAGTGCATATGTGGGTTCCTGGCAAAGGCGTTGAGGCTGCAGATGAAGTCGAGACTGCTCTTTGGCTGACCTTGACATTTGGGAGACCATGCTGGGTCATACATTTGAGTCCTGTGCAGTCACAGGTGCTGAGGAAAGAAGGAAGGGCCCACTTGGGGGACTTGGGACAGCATCTTGCTTCAGAGTCCCGAAAGGAAGCTGTACCCAGGAAGGAGCCATGAATCCAGGAAGGTGAATACCTCTAAAAGCTGGAAACCAGGGAAATGGTTTCTCTCTTAGATTCAAAAGGGAATTGAATCTTTGCAGCATCTGAATTTCGGTCCAGAAGGATCTGCATCTGACTGCCAATCTATAGAATGGTAAAATGGTATATTTGTGGTGTTGCAAACTGCAAAGATGGTGGTAATTTGTCACAGTAGCAATAGAAAACTAATATGATGGATTATTAGCTTGTGCTTAGATTTCTCCCTATAGAGTTGCCATGGTTTCAATATTTGCTCCCTCAAAACTCACATGGAAACTTGGTTTCTAACGTGGCAGCATCGAGAAGGGGAGCCTTTAAGAGGCAATTGGGTCATGAGTGCTCATGAGTGTGAAGGGGAAGACAGACAGGGGAAGGCCATGACACCGAGACTATTATAGGAAGTGGCAATTTTATTTATGCCAGCAGACTAACGCTCCCAGGCTGAGCACTCCAGAAAGGGAGGAGAGGGGTCTTTATACCTTTGTTTAGGTAAGGGAGGGGGGTCGTGTTGAGCGATTACATATTTTCTTTGGAACTCACAAGACTGTACTCAAC
>NW_007186927.1:4325-13297 GCF_000164805.1 Carlito syrichta
GAGGTCTCGTCAAGTTGCCCAGGTGGGTCTCGAACTTGCGGGCTCAGGCAATCCACTCACTTCGGCCTCCCAAAGTGCTGGGATTACAGGCTGAGTCACTGAGCCCGGCCAAAATCAGATTTTCAAAGAACAAATGGTGTCCAGGAAATGCAGGGTGAGTAGGGGTTGTAAACTGATAAAGAGGGGATTTGGGTAAGTTTGTGAATTAGTCACTCTTTTGCATTTTCATGAAAACCGTCAGTCTTTGGCTATTTGGCTTTTTCAAACAAAACCAGTCTGGTGGGTTTTCAGAGCTTGACTTTCAAAAGTAATACTTTTAACTGCTACCAGCCCCCTTTCTGCCACAAGTGGATTAATCATTCCAGAGATTCATGGGTTGATGAGCTATCATGGAAGAGGGCTGGTGGCTTTATAAGAAGAGGAAGAGGGACCTGAACAAGCAGGTCAGCAGAGTAAGTCCCCTCTGTGGAGCATTCCACACTACCCCCAGACTCTGTGTGTCCTCCTGGCAAGATGCTCCTCACCAGATGCAGCCTTTCACCTTGGACTTCTCAGCTTCCACAGCTGTAAGAAGCATAATCCTTTTTAGATAAGTTACCCAGTTTCAGATATTCTGCTACAAGTGACAGAAGATGAACTAAGAAGAATGTAGAGTTAGAATTGGTTCACATATACTGCAAGTTTTTTAGTTTTATAAGGAAAGTTGATGACATTATTGGCATTAGTGATGCAATAATCTACACATACACTTCAGTCTTAAACCTGAAACCTTATTATGCTTTATGTTTGCTGTGATTATTGCTGTTTTCCCTGTCTTTGGTCCTTGTTGTTCCCATATTTATTCCTGTGTGTACCAGTGTTTAGCACCCACTTGCAAGTGAAAACATACAGTATTTAGTTTTCTGTTTCTATGCCTCTAGTTATATCCATGTTGCTACAAATAGCATGACTTTTCTTTCTCATGGATGCATAGTATTCTGTGGTATATATGGACCAATTTTTCTTTTTCTAATCCACTGTTGATGGGTGTCTAGGTTGGTTCATATTTTGGCTATTGTGAATATTGCACTGAGTGCAGGTGTCTTTTTGGTAGAATGATGTATAGGTATATACCCAGTGGTGGTATTGCTGTGTTGAATGATAAATCTATTTTTAGTCCTTTGAGAAATCTCCAAACTGCCTCCCAAAAGGGTTGAACTAACTCACAATTCTAGCAACAGACTATGAACATCAACTTTTCTTCACAACCTTGACAACATCTGTTATTTTTTGATTTATTAATAATTTGCCATTCTGACTGATGTGAGACAGTATCTCATTGTAGTTTAATTTGCATTTTTCTGATGCTTAGTAAAGTTGAGCATTTTTTCATATGTCTGTTGGCTCCTTGTATGTCTTCTTTTGAAGAATGTCTCTTCATGTCATTTGCACACTTTTAAATATTTTTTTCTGTTGATTCATTTACATTTCTTACAGTTTCTGGATATTAGCCCTTAGTCAGATGCATAGTTTGCAAATATTTTCTCCTGTTCTATAAGTTGTCTATTTACTCTATTGCTAGTTTCTGTGACTGTGCATCAAGTCTTTAGTTTGATTAGGTCCTGCTTGTCAATCTTGGTTTTTGCTGCATTTGCATTGAGGACTTGGGCATTGATTTATTGCTTAGGCCAATGTCTGGGAGAGTGTTTCTCAGGCTTTCACCTAGGATTTTTATCGTTTGAGATTTTATACTCAATTCTTTAGTCCATCTTGAATTAATTTTTATATATGGTGAGAGGAAGTGGTCCAACTTCATTCTTCTGCATGTTGTCAGTCAGTTTTCCCAACACCTTTTACTGAATAAGGTGTCCTTTCTCCAATGTTTATTTTCACTGATCTTGTAAAAGATCAACTGAATGTGGGTCAGTGGTTTTATTTCTGAGTTCTCTATTGTGCTCCACTGATCTATATGTCTATTTTTGTAGTAGCACCATGCTGTTTGTACGTAGTTCTATAAATTTTCTCTTAGCACTGCTCTGCTTTTGCTATATTCCAGAGGTCTTGGTAAGTTGTGTCATTATTTTTATTTGTCTCAAAAATTTTTGTCTTAATTTTACTGTCTATCCCCAAATTGTTCAGGAGCAAGTTGTTTAGTTTCCATGTATTTGTGTGGTTTTGAAAGTTGATCTTGGTATTGATATTTTTTTCCTTCTTCTGTGGTCAGAGAAGCTGCTTGGTATGATTTTTGATTTTTTTGAAAATTATTCAAGTTTGATGTATGACCAAATATGTGGTTGATCTTAGAGTCTGTTCCATGTTAAGAAGACTATATATCCTGTGGTTGTTGGGTGAAGTGTCCTATAGATCAGAGATCTCCAATGCTTATGGCATCAGGAACCAGTTTTATGGAAGACAATTTTTTCATGGATGGGGAAATATTCTCAGGCAGTAGATTATTATAAGGAATGTGCAACCTAGATCCCTTGCATGCACAGTTCACAATGGGGTCCGCACTCCTTTGAGAATCTGATGCTTCTGCTTATCTGACAGGAAACAAAGCTCAAGTGGTAATGTCAGTGATGGGGAGTAGCTGTAAACATAGATGAAGTTTCGCTTGCTTGCCTGCCATTTACCTCTTGCTGTGTGGCTTGGTTCCTAACAGATCACAGACTGGTACAAGTCCATGTGGACCCCTGCTATAGATGTCTGTTAGGTCTAATTAATCAAATGTCAAATTTAAGTCCAGGATATCTTTGTAAATATTTTGCCTTGATGATCAGTCCTCGAGGTTTGTTAGTAGGGTGTCAAAGTCCTCCATTAGCATCATGTGGCTGTCTATGTTCTCTATTAGGTTAAACAGCAATTGTTTTATAAATCTGGATGCTTCTTTGTTGGTGCATATATATTTGGATAGCTATTTCTTGTTGATTTGAGTCCTTCACTCATACATGTGCTTTCATTGTCCTTTTTCATTTTGTTGGCTTGAAATCTGTTATATGTGATACAAGGATAACCATCCATACTTTTTTCTGTGTTTTGTTTGCATGGAAGATTTTTCTTCATCCCTTTACATTGAGTCTGTGCATGTCATTAGAAATGAGACAGCTGTTGCTGGAGATAGAAGAATGATAAGTCTTTGTTTTTTAAAAAAATCCAATGTGCTACTCTATGCCTTTTAAATGAAGCATTTAGGCCATTGAATTCAAGTTAACTATTGCTAAGTGAGGATTTTTCCTGTCATAATGTTGTTTGAAAGTTACTTTGTGCTCTCAGCTTTGGTTTGATTTGTTTGGTCTTTGAGCTATGTGCTTATATCTGCTTTTGTGTTAGATGATACTGTTCTTTCATTTTCATGTTTAGAATTCCTTCAAGCATCTCTTGGGGTCTGGAGGGGACAAATACCCTTAACACTTGCTTGTCTGGGAAGCACTTTATTTCTTTTTTGTTTATGAAGCTTGGTTTGGTGGGGTAAGAATTAAATTCTTAGGTGGCATTGTTTTTCTTTAAGATTGCTAAAAATGGGCCGCCAATCTCTTCTGGCTTATAAAGTTTCTGCTGAGAGGTCTGCTTCTTTTCTGATGGGTCTCTTTGTCCCTTCTGTTTAACTGTCTGTAAGATTTTTCTTTCCTGCTGACTTTGGATAGTCTGATCATTATGTGCCTTGGAGATGATCATGATGTATACTACCTCACAGGAATTTTCAGATTTTTTTGTATCTTCACATCAATCCCTCTAGCAGTATAGTGGAAATTTTTGTGGGTTTATCTTGAAAATATTTTTCCAGGGGTGATCTCATTTTTCTCTTCTCTCTTAAGAATGCCAATGAAAATTAAATTAGGTTTCTTTACAAAATTTCATACCTCTCAAAAGTTTTTATCATTAAAATTTATATTTATTTATGTTTGTCTTGCTAGATTAATTCAAAGAATTGATTTTCAAGCTCTGGACTTTTTTCTTCTGCTTAGTCTAGTCTGTGTTTTGAAACTCCTGAAGAAAAATTTTCAGTTTCAGAAGTTCAGTTTTGTTCTTTCTTAAAATGACCATGAAAGCTTGTAAGTCTTAGAATATTTTTGTGGCCTGTTTTATTTAGGTATCCATGTTCTCTTGGAGCTTGTTGAGCTTCTCTGCCATCCATATTCTGAATTCTCTGTCTGTCATTAAGGACAACTCATTCTGGTTAGAAACCATTGCCCTGAGCTGGTGGGATACTTTGAAGGTGCCAAAATACTCTGATTTGGTAATGTGATGATTCCATCCCATCTGTGGAAGTAGACATTTCTTTTTATTTTTACTTTTTGAATTTACTATCATTGGAATGGGCTTTTAAACATTTTCCTTTTTAACTTGTGGCTATGTCTGTGGTGTATGTTATATATGGTTAAAAGACTTGGTTTAGTGCACTGTCTCCTTGTTCTCTCTGACGTCTAGGTGGCAGAGGTAGAGGTATGGGTGCTGGCAGTTTGTGGGATCTAACAGTGACTTCTGAAGGTCGTGTCCTTAGAGGAGCATGGAACCACAGCTGCAGACCTCAGCTAAAGCAAGGCAACTGTGTGGAGCCAGGAAGCCTCACCTGGTAGAACGTCACTGGGTATCTGTGGCATAGGTCTTGTGGACACTCAGAAGAACTGTATCTCTCTGGTCCCTTCCAACCTGCAGGTGGTAGGAATGGAAGCAGTGTTGCCAGCTAGGAGCTTCTGAGATGCCCAGTTCCCCAGTCCCTTATCTGGCCCACATGTAGAAGGGCTGAAGGCAACAGTGGCCATAGAGGGAAAATCCAAGAGGATTACTTAACAAGAAAAAAATTATTTCAGAACCTCAGTAAAGATCTCATTATAAAATCACCGCAGAAGACACCTGTAGATGTACCTCTATGAAGATACCTCTCTGAAGACCCCTCTAGAACATACCTTTAGAAACACCTTTATGAAGTCATGTCTAGAAAGAAGACACCTGTGGAAGTCACCTTTGGAAATCACCTCTGGAAGTACCACTATGAAGACTCCTCTAGAAGCACCTCTATGAAGAACCCTCTAGAAGTACCTCTGTTAAGACTCCTCGATAAGCACCTCTGTGAAGACATCTTTAAAAGCACCTCTATGAAGACATTTGTAGTAGCACCACTGTGAAGACACCTTTAGAAGCACCTCTATAAAGATTCCTCTAGAAACACCTCAATGAAGACTTCTCCAGGAGCACCTCTATGAAGACACCTCTTGAAGCACCTGTGAAGACTTCAACAGAAGAACCTTTGTGAAGACTTCAAAAGAATCACCTCTAAGAAGACACTTCCAGAAACACCTCTGTGAAGACACCTCCAGAATGTCTTTAAGCAGCCCAATGAGGACACCTCCAGAAGCCCCTCAAAGAAGACACCTCCAGAATAACGTATAAGAAGTCACTTCCAGAAGCCACTCAATGAAGACACCTCCAGAAGCATCTCTATGAAGATTCCAGTGAAGCACCTCTGAGAAGATACGTCCAGAAGTACCTCTGTGAATATTCCAATAGAAGCACTTGTGTGAAGACTCCTCTAGAAGCACTTCTATGAAGACACCATCAGGAGTGCATCTATGAAGACACTTCTAGAAGCACCTCTATAAAGACACCTATGGAAGGACCTCTGTGAAGACTCCAATAGAAGCACCTCTGAGAAGACTCCTCTGGAATCACCTCTGTAAAGACATCTCCAGAAGCAACTCTATGAAGACTCTTCTAGAAACACCTCTGTGAAGACACTGCCAGAAGTATCTTATGAAGACACCTTGATAATCACCTCTATTAAGATACCCTCAGAAGCACCTCTATGAAGACAACTCCAGAAGTACCACTGTAAAGACACTTTTAGAAGCAGCTCTATAAAGACACCTCTGGAATGACCTCTGTGAAGACTCCAATAGAAGCACCTCTGTGATGATTACAATAGAATCACCTCTGAGAAGACACTTCCAGAAGCACCTCAATGACAACTACTCCAGAAGCACCTCCATGAAAAACTCCTCCAGATTCACCTCTATGAAGGTTCCTCTCTGAAGACTACTCTTAAAGCATCTCTGTGAAGACTCCTTAAGAATCCTCTCTATGAGGAAATCCCCGGAAGCACCTCTATGAAGACACCTCCAGAAGTTCCTCTGTGAAGACACATCCAGAAGCACCTCTATGAAGAAATCTAAAGAAAGACCTCCATGAACATTCTCCTAGAAGCACCTCTATGAAGACCCCTCTAGGAGTAACTCTGTTAAGACTCCTTGATTGGTGCCTCTGTGAAGACACCTTTTGAAGTACTTCTATGAAGTCACTTCTGTGGAGACACCACTTCTGTGGAGACACTACTGTGGAGACAGAAGCACCTCTGTGAGTCTCCTCAAGAAGCACCTCTATGAAAATACTTCTAGAAACACCTCTGTGAAAACTCCTCTAAAAGCTTCTCTGTGAAGACACCTCTAGAAGTCTCCCATAAAGACATGTCCAGAAGCAATTTTATGAAAACACCTCCAGGAACAACTCTATGAAGACACATCTAGAAACACCTGTATGAAGACACCTCATGAATCACCTTTGTGAAGACTCCAATAGAAGCAACTCTGTGAAGACTCCTCTAAAATCTCCTCTTTGAAGACAACTCTAGAAGCACCTCTGCCTCTGTGTAGACACCTCTAGAAGCACCTCTATGAAGAAAGCTACAGACACTCCTTTTGTGAAGACTCCAATAGAAGCACATCCGTGAAGACTCACCTAAAAATAACCCTATGAAGACTCCTTTAGAAATACATCTATTATGACACCTACAGAAGCAACTCTATGAAGAATCCCCCAGAAGCACCTCTATGAAGGCAACTTATGATATCTCCTCTAGAAGAAACTCAAAAAGACACCACTGGAAGAACCTTGGTGAAGACACCTCTAGAAGCACTTCTTTTTTTTCTGAGAATAGATGATTTTTAAACTTTGATCTCAAAAGCACAGGCAGCAAAAGTAAAAATAGACAAAAGGGATTACATCAAACTAAAACGTTAGAAGCACTCTGTAAAGACAACTGCAGAAGCAACTCTATGGAGACTCCTCCAGAATCATCTGTATGATGACTCCCCTAAAAGCACCACTATGAAGACAGTTCTAGCAGTAACTCTATGAAGACTCCTCCAGAAGCACTTCTATGAAGACATCTTCTGTAGATCCTCTATGAAGACTAATCTAAAAGCACATTTATGAGGACACCTCCAGAAGTCGCTCTATGAAGACACCTCCAGAAACCCTTCCATGAAGACACCTCCAGAAGCACCTCTTTGAAGACAGCTCTTGAAGCACCTCTGTGAAGAGGCACCTCTGTGAAGACTTCAATTAAAGCACCTCTGAGAAGACAGCTTTAGTATGACCTTTAAGAAGACATCCCCAGAAGCATCTCTGTGAAGACTCCAATAGAAGCACCTCTGAAAAGACTCCTCTAAAATCACCTCTGTGAAGATTCTTCTAGAGGCACTACTGTGAAGACTCCTTTTAGAAACACCTCTGTGAAAACACCTCAAGAAGCAACTCTGTGAAGACTCTGCTAGAAGCATTCCTGTGAAGACTGCTCTAGAAGCACCTCTATGAAGACACATCTGGAGGCACCCCACGAAGACACTGCTAGAAGCACCACTATGAAGATACCTCAAGAAGCACCTCTAGAAGATACCTCCAGAATCACCTGTATGAAGACACCTTAGGAAGAACCTCTATGAAGTCACCTCCAGAAGCAGCTCTACAAAGACTCCACTAGAAGCATCTTTATGAAGATTCCTCTAGAATCACCACTATGAAGACTCCTCTAGATGAACTTCTATGAATTCACCTCCAGCAGCACCTGTATGAAGACACCCCCAGAAGCACCTCTATGAAGACACATCTAGAAGCTGTTCTATGAAGACACCTCCAGAAGTCGCTTTCTGAAGACTCCTATAGAAGTACCTCTATGAGGACACCTCCAGAAGCCCCACTATGAAGACTTTACTAGAAGCACCTTTATGAAGACTCCTCTGGGGGACTCTTCAAGAGGTACCTCTGTGAAGATACCTCGAGAATGATCTTTTTGAAGACACCTCCAAAAGCACCTCTATGATGACTCCTCTAGAAGCACCTCTATGAAGACACCTGAGGGACAACCTGTATTAAAACACCTCCAGAAGTCCCTCTATGAAGATACCTCCAGAAGAACCTCTATGAGTCACCACTTGAAGCACCTTTATGAAAACTCCTCTAGAAGCACTTCTATGAAGACTCCTCTAGTTGTACCTCTATGAAAATGCCTCTAGAAAACCTCAATGCAGACACCTCCAGAAGTACCTCTAGGGAACCTCAATGCAGACACCTCCAGAAGACACCACTATAAGCACCTTTATGAAGGCTCCTCTAGATGTACTCTATGAAGAAACCTCCAGCAGTATCTGTATGAAGACACATCCAGAATCACCTCTATGAAGTCACATCTAGCAGTCCCTCTCTGAAGATTCCTCTAGAAGCCCCTCTATGAAGACTTTACTAGAAGCACCTTTATGAAGACTCCTCTGGGTGAACCTCTATGAAGACTCCTCCATAAATATCTCTGTGAAGACTCCTCTAACTGGGCAGGTGAGACCTCATCTCTACAATAAATAAAATAAAAAAAAAATTAGTTGGGCGTGGTAGTGCGCGCCTGTAATTCCGGCTACTTGGAAGGCTGAGGCGGAAGGATCACTGGAGCCCAGCAGGTAGAGGCTGCGGTGGCTGGGATCGGCCACTGCACTCCAGTCTGGGCGACAGAGTGAGACTCCAACTCAAAACAAAACAAAACAAAACCAAAAAACCCCTCTATGATCATTCCTCTAGAAACACTTCTATACTCCTTTAGAAGCTCCTCTATGAAAACTCCTTGAAAGCACCTCTTTGAAAACTCTTCCAGAAGCACTACTATAAAGATACCCTCAGAAGCACACCTCTGAAGACAGCTCCAGAAGCACCTCTAGGAAGACATCTCTAGA
>NW_007186928.1:0-822 GCF_000164805.1 Carlito syrichta
TAGCTATATAAGTCAGCTTGCTAGGAAGCAGGATAGATGTTCAAGTTAGCTAGTTAGACAGTTGGCTAGCCTGCTGTCTACATAGATAACTAGCAAGTTAAAAGAGGTGGCTGGCAAGCTTGCTAGTTTAAGTCAGCTACATAAGTCAGCTGGCTAGTCAGCTGACTAGCTGCTTAAATCAGCTAGTTAAGTCAGCGGGCAACCAGATGGCTACCAAGTTCAGTCAGCTAGTTAACTCAGCCTGTACCCAGCTGGCTATATAGTTAAGTCAGGTCCTTAAGATAGTTTGCTATCCAGCTTGTTAGCTAGTTAAAAAGCTAGTTAAGTCAGATGGCTAGCCATCTGGCTAGATAGTTATTTCAGCTAGTTAAGTAAGCTGGTTAGCTAGAAAGCTAGCTATATTAATCAGCTAGTTATGGTAGCTAGGTAGCGAGTTCAGTCACCTAGTTAAGTCAGCTGAGAAGGCAGCTGGCTAGCTATGTAGATTGCTAGTTGTCAGCTGGCTAGACAGCTGGCTAGCTAATTAAGTCACCTAGTTTAGTCAGTTGAATAGTCAGCTGGCTACCTAGGTAGCTAGATAGTTAAGTCAACTGTCTAGCCCACTGTGTAACTAGTTAAATCACCAGTTAAGTCAGCTGTCTAGCCAGCTGGCTAGATAAGTAGCTTGCTAATTAATTCAGCTGGCTAGACAGAAGGCTAGTTAGTTAAGTCACCTAGTTTAGTCTGCTGGCTAGCTAGCTGGCTAGCAATATAGCAAGCTAGTTAATTCAACTGATTAGCAAGCAGGCCAGCTATTTAAGTCAGCTAGATAAGTCAGCTGGG
>NW_007186928.1:2005-10228 GCF_000164805.1 Carlito syrichta
GCTGTAGAGCTAGGTAGTTAGGAAATTAATTCTGCTGGCTATCCAGCTTGATTGCTAGTTCAGTCACCTAGTTAAGTCAGCTGAGAAGGCAACTGGCTAGTACGTAGCTTGCTTGTTAAGTCAGCTAGCTAGACAGCTGGCTATCTAGTTAAGTCACCTAGTTAAGACAAGTGAGAAGGCTGCTGGCTAGCTATGTTGTTTGCCAGTTAAGTCAGCTGGCTAGACATCTGGCTGGCTAGACAAGTCACCTAGTTAATTCAGCTACTTAGCCATGTGGCTAGCTATGTAGCAATCTAATTAATTCAACCAGTTAGAACGCAGACCAGCTAGTTAAGACAGCTAGTAATGTCAACTGGCTATCAAATTGGCAGGTTAGTTAGTGACCTAGTTAAGCCAGTTGGCTAGCCAGCTGGCTACCTTGTTATATCAGTTAGATAAATCAGCTGGCTATTCATGTGGTTAAAAAGGTACAGAGGAAGAGAGTTAGTTAAGTTAGTTGGTTAGCCGCCTGTATATCTAGTTAAGTCAGCTAGTATAGTCAACTGGCTGGTCAGTTGCCTAGCTCATTAATCAACTAGTTAAGTAAGCTTTCTAACCAGATGGCTAGCTATTTATGTCACCTCATTAAGTCAGTTGGCTAGCCAGTTCGCTAGCTAGTTAAAAAGCTAGTTAAGTCAGATGACTAGATAGCTCACTAGCTAGTTATTTCAGTCAGTTAATTCAGCTTGCTAGCTAGGTAGATAGCTAGTTAAGTCAGCTAGTTATATCAGCTAGCAAGCTAGTTAGGTCAACTAATTAAGTTGCCTAGCTAGGTAGTTAGCTAGCTAGGTAGCAAGCTAGTTTGAAATAAAGCTAGTAAAGTCAGCTGGGTAACTGGGTAGCTAGCTAGTTAAGTCAGCTGGATAGCCAGCTGTCTTGCTGGGTAGCTAGCTTGTTAAGTCAGTTGGTTAGCCACCTGGCTGGCTAGTTAAGTCACCTAGTTAAGTCAGCTGGCAAGCCAGTGTGATATGTAGGTAGCTAACTATTTAATTCAACTGATTGGCCACCTGTGTAGCTAGTGATGTCTGCTAGTTAAGTCAGCTGGCTAGGAAGATGGCTATACACTTATGTCAGCTAGTTGAGTCAGCTGACTAGCCAGCTGGCTAACTGATTAAGTCAGTTAGTTAATTCAAGTGGCTAGCCAACTAGCTAGTTAGGTAGCTCTGTAGTTACATTAGCTGGCTAGCCAGCTGGCTAGTTTAAGTAAGGTAGTTAAGTCAGCTGGCTAGCCAATTGGCTAGGTACTTAGCTAGGTAATTAAGTCAGCTGACTAGCCTGCTGGATAGCAAGCTAATTCAGCAACTTAAGTGAGCTGGCTAGCCAATTGGCTAGCTAGGTGGCTAGCTATTTAAGCCAACTGACTAGCTGAATGGCTATCTAGTTAAATCAGCTAGTTAAGTAAGCTTGTTTGCTGGCAGGCTAGCTAGGTGGCTGGCAAGTTAAGCTGGCTCATTAGCAGGCTGGTCAGGTAGGTGGCCCACTAGTTATGCCTGCTGGCTAGGAGGCTGACCAGCAGTGTGGCTGGCTAGTTAATCCAGCTGGCTATCTGACTGTCCAGCCAGCCAGATGGTTATTTTAGCCGGCTGGCTAGCCACCTGGTCAGCCCACTTGCTAGCTAGCCAGCTGCCTAGCCAGCTAGCCAGCCAGGTAGCTATCTAGTTAAGCCATTTGGCTAGCCGTGTAGACAAATAACTAGCTTGTTAAGTAAGCTGGCTAGCCAGCTATACTGCAAAGTAGTCAACCAGTTAAGTCACTAGCTAGCCAGCTAGCTAGTTAAGTCAGCTAGCAACTCAGCTAACTATTCAACTTGCTAGTGAAGTCAGCATGCTAGAGAATTAGGTAGCTTGCTTCCTAGATAGTTATGTCAGCTAGATAGTCAGCTAGCTAGTAAGCTAGCTAGTTAAGTCAGCTAGCATATCATCTAGTTACTTAGCTAACTAGTCACTAGCAACTCAGCTATCTGGTCAGCTAACAAGTGGGATCGCTCTCTTTCCATCAGGTCAGCTAATTAGTCAGCTCGCTCGCCTGTAAACCAGTGAGCAAATTATTCGGCTCGCTCACCAGCCAACAGGTCAACTAAATTATCAACTTGCTTGCAGGCCAACAGGTCAGCTAACTAGTCAGCTTGCTCACCAGCTGACTAGATAAATCAGCTCAACGGTTGGCTCCCTCACTGGCCAACTAGTTAAGGCAGCTCACAGGTCAGGTCACTCACTGGCAAACTAGTTAAGTTAGCTCACCAGTGGGCTCATTTGCCAGCTGACTAGTTAACTCTTCTGACCATTTGCTCACTTGCTAGTCGACTAAAGTCAGCTGACCAGTCAGCTCACTCACCAGCTGACTAGTTAAGTCAACTGACAAGTCAGCTCACTCGCAGACCGAATAGTTAAGTCAGCTTACAAGTGAGCTCACTCGCCGGCCAACTAGTTAAGTCAGCTAACCAATCGGCCAGCTATTCGGCCAACTGGTCAGCTGACAAGTTAGGTCAGCTAACTTGTGGGATGATTAGTTAGGTCAGCTAAATAGACGGCCAAGTTGTCAGCCAACTAGTTAGGTCAGCTAACTAGCCAGCCAACTAGTTAACCGAGCTAACTTGTGGGTCACTCATCAGTCAACTAATTAACCCAGCTAACTAGTTGGCCGACTAGACAGCCGACATGTTAAGCCAGCTAACAAGTCAGCAGAGTAGTCAGCCAAGGTGTTAAACAAGATAAGCAGTCGTCCACATCATCTGCAAACAAGTTAAGACACCTAGCTGACTCATTACCCAGCAAATTAAGATGGCTAGTTAACTCGTTTACCAAACAGTTAAAATATTTAGTTATTTCATTAACCAACTCATTAAGTCAGCTAGTTATCTTGTTAGCCAAATAATTACGTCAGCTAGCTAAGTCAGCTAGTTAATTAGCTAGCTAGCTAAGTCAGCTAGATAAGACAGCTAGCTCACTAGTTAGCTAACTATTTAAGTCAGCTACTTAAGCCTGCTACCTAAATAGTTTGCTAACTCGGTATGTAAGCTAGTTATTCAGCTAGCTAAATAGTTAGCTAACTTTTTGATTCAGGTAGTTAAGTCAGCTAGCTAACGAGTTGTCAGCCAGTTAAGTCAACTAGCTAAGTAGTTAAGTCAGCTAGCTAAGTCAGCTAATTAAGTCAGCTACCTAATTTAGTCAGCTGGTTAAGACAGTTAGCTAGGTGGTTAACTAACAGGTTAATTCAGCTGGTTGAGTCAGCTAGTTAGCTAGTTAGCAAATGGGTTCAGTCAGCTGTTTGAGTAGGCTAGCCAGTTAGTTAGCTAACCAGTTAAGTCAGATGGATTAGTCAGCTAGCTAGTTAGTAAGCTAACGAGTTAAGTCAGCTGGTTGAGTAAGCTAGCTAGCTCATTAGCTAACGAGTTAAGTCAGATGATTAAGTCAGCTAGCTAGAATGTTAAATAACGAGTAAGCTAACTACGTAGCCATCTGGTTAAGGGAGCTAGCTAGCTAGGCAGCTAAGTATTAAGGCAACGTGTTAGCTAGGTAGCTAGGTAGTTAGCTAAATACTTGTCAGTTGACTAGCTAGGTAACAAGCTACGTAGCTAACTATTTAAGTCAGCTGGCTAGCTAGGTAGTTAGCTTGTTAAGTCAGCTAGTTAAGTGAGCTGACTAGCCAGTTGGTTAGGTAAGTAGTGAGTCAGTTAAGTTAGTTGGCTAGCCAGATGGCTAGCTGGTTAATTCATCTAGTTTAGAGAGCTGGCAAGCCAACTGTCAATGTAGGTAGCTAGCTAATTAAGTCAGCTAGATAGCTACCTGGCTAGCTAGTGATGTCAGTGAGTTAAATCAGCTGGGTAGACAACTGGGTAGCTGGTAAGTCAGCTACTTTAGTCAACTGACTTGCCTGCTGGCTAGGTAGGTAGCTAGCTAGATAAGTCAGCTTGCCAGCCAACAGGCTAGCTGTTCAGTCAGCTAGTTAAGTCATCAAGTTTTCCTGCTGGCTAGGTAGGAAGCTAGCTAGTTAAGTGAGCTGGCTAGCCAGCTTTCTAGCTAAAGTCAGCTAGGTAAGTCAGCTGGCAAGCCAGGTTGCAAGATAGGAAACCAGATATTTAAGGCAGCTGTCTAGCCAGCTAACTTGCTGGTTATGTCAGCTAGTTAAGTCACCTGGCAACCACCTGCCTAGCTAAATAAGTCAGTTCGTTAAGTCAGTTGTCTATCCAGCTGGCTAGTTAAATAGTTAGTTAAGTCAGATGGCTAATCTTCTGACTAGCTAGTTATTTCAGCTACTTAAGTCAGCTGGCTAGATAGTAAGCTAGATTTATGTCAGCTAGTCATGTCAGGTAGCTACCTAGTTACTTATTCAGTAAGCTGGCTAGCTAGATAGCTAGCTAGGTAACAAGTTACTTAAGACAGTTAGCTATGCCAGCTGGATAGCTAGGGAGCTAACTGGTTAAGTCAGCTAATTAAGTCAGCTTGTCAGCTTGTTAAGTAAGTGAGACAAGTCAGCTGGCTAGACAGCTACCTTACTAGGTAGCTAGCTAGTTAAGTCAGTTGGCTAGACAGTTAGCTAGCTAGTTAAACAACCTAGTTAAGTCAACTCACTAGCCAGCTGGTTAGCTAGGTAGCTAGGTATCTAAGTCAGCTAGCGAAAAAGTGGCTAACTAGTTAAGTCACCTGGCTATCCAGCTGGCTAGCTAGGTAGCTAGGTAGTTAAATCAGTCTGCTAGCTAGCTGGCTAGCTAGTCATGTTACCTAGTTAAGTCAGCTAGCTTGACAGCTGACCAGCTAGATAGCTAGATAGTTAAGTCAGCTGTCTATCCTGCTGGCTAGATATTTAAGTCACCCAGTTAATTCAGCTGACTAGCCAGCTGGCTAGCTATACAGTAAGCTAATTAATTCAACTGACTAACAATCAGGCCAGCTATGTAAGTCAGCTAGTTATGTCAGGTGGCTTGACAGTAGACTAGCTTGGAAGCAAGATAGTTAATTCAGTTGGTCAGCCAACTAGCTAATAAGTCAGCTAGTTAATTCAGCTGGCTAGTCAGCTAGCTAGATAGGTCTAGAGCTAGTTAAGTCAGCTGGCTAGCCATCTGGCTCACTAGTTATATCATCCAGTTGAGTCAGCTTGCAAGCCAGCTGGCTAGCTTGTTAAGTCCGTTAGTTAAGTCAGCTGGCTAGCCAGATGGCTAGCTAGGTAGCAAAGTAGTTAAGACAGCTGGTTAGCAAGCAGGATAGCTAGTTAAGTCAGCTAGTTAATTCAGTTGGCTTCCCAGCTGGCTAGCTAGTTAGCTAGCTAGTTAAGTCAGCTGGCTAGCAGGCTGGCTAGCTGGTTAAGACATCTAGTTAATTCAGATGGCCAGCCAGCTGGCTTGCTAGTTAAGTCAGCTGGGCAGCCAGCTGGCTAGCATGTTGTTACCTAGTAAAGTCATCTGGCCATCCAGCTTTCTAGCTAGGTAGCTAGATAGTTAAGTCAGCTAGTTAAGTCAGCTGGCTAACTAGGTAGCTAGCTAGTTAAGTCAGCTAGATAAGGCAGCTGGCTTGTTAGTAAAGTCAGTTAGTTAAGTCCACTGGCTAGCCAGCTGTCTAGCAGTGTAACTGGCTAAAAAAGGCAGCTGCCTAGCCAGTTTGCTAACTAGTTAAGTCAGGTGGGCAGCCAGCTGGCTAGCAGGTTAAGTCACCAAGTATTGTCATCTGGCCATCCAGCTTTCTAGCTAGTTAGCTAGATATTTAAGTCAGCCAGTTAAGTCAGCTGGATAGCTAGGTAGCTACCCATGTAAGTCAGCTAGATAAGACAGCTGGCTAATTAGTAAATTCAGTTAGTTAAGTCAGCTGGCTAGCCAGCTGCCTAGCAGTGTAGCTGGATATGTAAGGAAGCTGCCTAGCCAGCTGGCTAGCTAGTTAAGTAATCTAGTTAAGTCAGCTCGCTGGACAGCAGGTTAGCTAGGTAGGAGGTAGTTAATTCAGGTGGCAAGCCAGCGGATTATGTATCTAGGTAGCTAGTTAAGTCAACTGGCTAGCCATCAAACTATCTCGTTATGTCAGCAAGTTGTCAACTGGCTATCCAGCTGCCTAGGCAAGTAGCTAGCTAGTTAAGTCTGCTGGCTACCCAGCTGGCTACTTTGTTAAGTCAGCTAGTTAAGTCAGCTAGCTAGGCTGCTGGCTACATATGCAGCTAGGCAATTAAATCAGCTGTCTAGCCAGCTGGACAGCTAGTTAAGTCATCTAGTTTAGTCAGCCGGCTAACTAGCTGGCTATATTGTTAAGTCTGCTCATTAAGTAAGTTGTCTAGCCAACTGGGTAGCTGGTTAAAAAGCTAGTTACATCAGATGGGTAGCCTGCAGGCTCGCTAGTAATTTCAGCTAGTTAAGTCCTCTGGCTAGCTAGGAAACTAGCTAGTTAAATCAGCAAGTTATGCTAGCTAGATAGATAGATAAGTCAGCTAGTTAAGTCAGCTAGCTACATGAGAGCTAGCTAGGTAGCTAGCTAGTTAAAACAGCTAATTAAGTGAGCTGGCTAGCTAAGTAACTAGCGAGTTAAGTCAGCTAGTTAAGTCAGTTTGCTAGCTAATTAAGTCAGCAAGTTAAGTCAGCTGGCTAGCCAACTTCCTAGCAGAATAGCTAGATAGTTAAGTAAGCTGGCTAGCCAGCGAGCTAGCTAGTTAAGTCACCTCTTCAAGTCAGCACGCTGGACAGCAGGTTAGCCAGGTAGTTAGGTAGTTAAGTCAGTTGGGAAGCCAGTGGTATATGTAGGTGTGTAGCTAGTTAAGTCAGCTGACTAGCCATCATGTGTCCAGTTATGTCAGGTATATAATTCAGCTGGCTATTCACCTGTCTAGCTAGGTAGTTAGCTAGTTAAGTTTGCTGGCTAGCCAGCTGGCAATTTCTTTAAGTCAGTCAGCTGGCTAGCCTGCTGGTAATCTATGTGACCACACAAATAATTCAGCTGGCTAGCCAGCTGGCTAGGTAGCTAATTCAGCTAGTTAAGTCAGCTAGCACACCAGCATGCTAGCTGGGTAGCTTGCTAGTTATGTCAGCTGTGTAGCCAACTGGCTAGATAGGTAAGTGTCCAAGTTAGTTCAGCTGACTGACCAGCTGGCTAGGTAGGTAACTTTCCAGTTATTTCAGCTTGCTAGACAGCTTGGTAGTAAGATAAGTCACCTAGTTAATTCAACTGGATAGCCAGCTGGCTTGCTATGTAGAAAGCTAGTTAATTCAACTGGTGAGAAAGCAGGCCAACTAGTTAAAAAGCTAGTTAAGTCAGCTGGCTAGCCAGCTGGCTAGCTAGGTAGTGACCTAGTTAAGTCAATTGGCTAACCAGCTGGCTAGCTAGGTAGTGACTTAGTTAAGTCAGTTGGCTAGCCAGCTGGCTAGTTAATTAAATCAGCTAGTTAAGACAGCTGGCTATCCAGATGACTAGAGAGGTAGAGAGCTAGTTAAGTCAGCTGGCTAGCCAGCTGGATAACTAGCAATGCTAACTAGTTTAGTCACCTGACTGGCAAGCTGTCTAGCTCATTAATCAACTAGTTAAGTCAGCTGGCTAACCAGCTGGCTAGCTAGTTGTCACATCATAAAGTCAGTTGGCTAGCCAGCTCAATAGCTAGCTAAAGGCTAGTTAATTCAGATGGCTAGACAGCTGTCTGGCTAGTTATTTCAGCTATTAAAGTCAACTGGCTAGCTAGGTAGCCCGCCATATAAGTCAGCTAGTTAAGTCAGCTTGTTTGCTAGATAGCTACCTAGGAAGCTAGCTAGTTATTTCATCTGGCAAAGTCAGCTGGTTTGCTAGGTAGCTAGCTAGTTAAATCAGCTAGTTACGTCAGCTTGCTATCTAGTTAAGTCAGCTAGTTAACTCATCTGGCTAGCCATCTACCTTGCATGAGTAGCTAGCTAGTGAAGTCAGCTTGCTTGCCAGCTGGCTGGCTAGTTAAGTCACCTCATTAACTCAGTTCGCTAGCCAGCTGGTTAGTTTGGAAGCGAGGCAGTTAAGTCAGTTGGCAAATCAGAGGGATACATAGGTATCTAGCTAGTTAAGTCAGCTGACTAGACACCTGTCTAGCTAGTGATATCAGCTAGTTAAGTCAGCTGGCTAGCCAACTGGTTAACTAGTTAAGTCAGCTAGTTGAATAAGCTGGTTAGCCAGCTGGCTAGCAGCTTAAGTCAGCTAGTTAGTTTAAGTGGCTAAGCAACTGCTTAGCTAGTTAGAAAGCTAGTTAAGCCAG
>NW_007186929.1:0-383 GCF_000164805.1 Carlito syrichta
GCACCTCATATGTATAGCAAATCATTTGAGAGCAAAAGGCTTTGCCACATTCCTCATGTTTGTAGGATTTCTCTCTACTATGGATGGTCTTGTGTCCAGCAAATCCTTTCGGAGTGTGGAAAGCTTTGCCATACCTTTCACATTTGTAGTGTTTCTCAATAGTATGGATTTTGACATGTCAAGCAAGTAGTGAATGAGAGTGAAAGGTTTTCCTGCATATTTCACAATAGTAGTGTTTCTCTCCAGTATGCATGGTGATGTGTCCAGCAAATCCATTGTGAGAGTGAAAGGCTTTGCCATATTCTTTACACTTGTAGGATTTTTCCCCAGTATGGATGGTCTTATGTCCAGCAAATCATTAATGAGAGTGAAAGGCTTTGCCA
>NW_007186930.1:0-407 GCF_000164805.1 Carlito syrichta
ACTCTTGGCCGACAGGTCAAGTCAGCTAACCAGTCACCTCACTCACTGGCTGACTAGTTAAGTCAGTTGACCAGACGGCTCAATCGCTGGTAGACTAGTTAAGGAAACTGACCAGTTGGCTAACTCATCCCCTGACTAGTTAAGTCAGCTCACTTCTTAGCTCACTTGTTGACTGACTAATTAAGTCAACAAACCCATCTTCACACTATCCGGCCAACTAGTTACGTTAGCTAACCCATCGGCTGACTAGTGGGCAAACTTATCAACCAACTAGGTAGCTCAACTAACTAGTCAACTGACGACTTAGGTCAGCTAACTAGTAGGCCAACTAGTCAGCCGACTAATTTGATCAGCACATATGACACCCAACTATTTTACCGAGACAAATAGTGGGCCAACTAGTCAGT
>NW_007186931.1:0-832 GCF_000164805.1 Carlito syrichta
AGTTAAGTCAGCTCACTTCTTGGCTCACTTGTTGGCTGACTAATTAAGTCAGCAAACCCATCTTCACACTATCCGGCCAACTAGTTACGTTAGCTAACCCATCGGCTGACTAGTGGGCAAACTTATCAACCAACTAGGTAGCTCAACTAACTAGTCAACTGACGACTTAGGTCAGCTAACTAGTAGGCCAACTAGTCAGCTGACTAGTTGGATCAGCACACAGGACACCCAACTATTTTACCGAGACAAATAGTGGGCCAACTAGTCAGTAAACTAGTTAATAATGTTAAGTAGTCGGCCGACAATTTGACCCACTTGTAAAGTCAGGTAACTAGTCGACCAAGTAGTCAGCCAACGTGTTAAACCAGCTAACTAGTCGTCCGATTCATCAGCCAACATGGTTAGTCACCTAACTAAATCCTTAACAAACTAGTTAAGTCGGCTAATTTAATGCATTTACCTACTAGTTAAAACAGTTAGCTAACTCATTAACCAACACATTATATCAGCTAGCTATCTCATTAGCAAACTAGCTATGCCAGCTAGCTAGGTCAGCTAGCTAACCAGCTAGCTAGCAAAGTAAGCTAGCTAAGCCAGCTAGCTCACTAGTTAGCTAAATATTTAGGTCAGGTACATATGTTGGCTACCTAACTTTCAGCTAATTAGTTAAGCTACCTAGTGATTCAGTTAGTTAAATAGCTAGCTAACTATTTAATTTGGGTAGTTAAGTCAGCTAGGTAACTAGTTAAGTCAGACAGTTAAGTCAACTATCTAAGCAGTAAGTCAACTAGCTAAGTTATCTAGTAAGTCACATTCTAATTAAGTCAGCTGG
>NW_007186932.1:0-628 GCF_000164805.1 Carlito syrichta
GAGGATTGCCTCAGGCCCACAGTTCAAGACCAGGCAGGAAGACCAGGATGTCAAGAAAATGGAAAGCCTGTGACCACAGCAGTTTGGGAGGCCAAGAGGAAGGACCAAGTTGGGCGGTTCGAGTTCAGCCTGGCCATTGTCCTGGCCACATCGGAGGCTGAGGCAGGAGGATCACCAGAGACTGCAATTTCGAGTCTGGCAGTGAATGACGGTTGTTTCCCCGGCGCCATTCTGGGACACAGAGCCAGACCCTGTCGCCAAAAACATCAGAATCATACACATATTCTCAACTGCGTGTGGTGTGTTCACACTGCGATTAGGTTTCAAACCAGGAAAAATGGGATTGTGGGGTAAGAAATTTCGCTGGGTGAGTGATGTGTCCCTGGCCTTTCTTGGCAGAAGTTTCTCATTGCCAAGTTGGAGGGTCAGCCAGCCTAGGTCACGTTTCTCACCTCAGAGAGGAGAGCCGGCAGGAACCCAGTCAGGTAGCCTCTTGAACAGGCAGCCATTTAGGGGAAGTTGGACTGGAGCGTGCTGAGTTTGGGTACCCTCATATATGGAGGGTGGGGATGGAAGGACTGAGGGCAGAAGTTTTGAAGGAGAATGCATTTATTTCTTTCTTTGATTC
>NW_007186933.1:0-371 GCF_000164805.1 Carlito syrichta
GTTGCCCAAGTGGGTCTCGGCACATGGCTGGGGCTGACCATAGAACTCAAACAACCAAAGTGCTGGGTTGATGAGGCTGAGCCCCTGAACCCAGCCTCAAAACTTCATCAAAAATGAACCAGAAGGCCTGACATGGCAGCCCATGCCTTGAAATCCAGTTCTCTGAGATGCATAGGCAGGCTGATGGCTGGAGTCCAGAAGCCCAAGGCTAGTGTAGGCCAATCTGGGCTATGCAGAGAGACACAGTCTCTGCACAAATCCAAACAGGAATTTTTGCATCGAGGTGCCCGTTATCCCGGCCACACTGGAGTCTAAGGCACGGGGATCACTGGAGCCCGCAATTTCAAGGCTGGCAGAGAACGTTGGTTGTA
>NW_007186934.1:0-406 GCF_000164805.1 Carlito syrichta
CAACAGGGTGCCTTAATGAAACGTAATTGTACACCTAACCCTTAACTGTACCCCACAAAACCATAATAAAAAATATTGATTAATAAAAAAAGAAAGGAAGAAAAAAAGAAAGGCCAATGCAGATGAATGCCTCAGGGCTCCCCTCCCACCATTCCAGGCCTGCCTCAAATCCTTCCTAAGTGTGTCTACCAGGCCAGAGAAGCCATCCAAACTCGCTTCCTAAGAGTATCTTTAAGGCCACATCTACCACACACACACACATCAGTCCCCTCACTGCCGTCTGCACAATCCACTCCTGGAGGGTGAGTCTAGCTCCGGGGACAGGGCTACAATGTGCCATGGGAAGCCCTCTCCCTCCCCTCCCTGGATCTATGTTTCTGGAAGGGTCTTTCCAGAAAGGAAGGAA
>NW_007186935.1:0-695 GCF_000164805.1 Carlito syrichta
CTGACCTATTTAAGTCTTTTGGCTAGCAAGCTGGCTAGCTAATTATGTCACCTAGTTAAGTCAGCTGGCTATCAGGTGACTAGAAAGGTACAGAGCTAGTTAAGTCAGCTGCCTAGCCATCTGGATATCTAGTTAAGTCAGCTAGTTTAGTCACCTGACTGGCCAGCTGTCTAGCTCGTTAATCAATTAGTTAAGTCAGCTGGCTAACCAGCTGGCTAGCTAGTTAAGTCAGCCCTTTACATCAGTTGGCTAGCCAGCTCGCTAGCTAGTTAAAAAATGGGTTAAATCAGATGGCTAGATAGCTGGCTAGCTAGTTAGTACAGATAGTAATGTCAGCTGGCTAGCTAGGTAGATAACTAGTTAAGTCAGCTACTTTTGTCAGCTACCAGCTATTTAAGTCAGGTAGTTAAGTCAGCTGGCTATCCAGCTGCCTTGTTGGGTTGCTAGCTTGTTAATTCAGATGGCTAGCCAGCTGGCTAGCTGGTTAAATCACCTAATAATGTCAGCAAGCTAGTAAGCTGGTTAGCTAGTTAGTTAGGTAGTTAAGTCAGATGTCAAGCCTGCGAGATACGTTGGTAGCTAGCTATTTTAGTCAGCTGAGTAGTCACCTGGCTAGCTAGTGTTGTCAGCTAGTTAAGTCAGCTGGCTAGTCAGCTGACTATCTAGTTATGTCAGCTAGTTGAGTCAGCTGACTA
>NW_007186936.1:0-565 GCF_000164805.1 Carlito syrichta
CAGCTATTTAAGTCAGGTAGTTAAGTCAGCTGGCTATCCAGCTGCCTTGCTGGGTTGCTAACTTGTTAATTCAGATGGCTAGCCAGCTGGCTAGCTGGTTAAATCACCTAATTATGTCAGCAAGCTAGTAAGCTGGTTAGCTAGTTAGTTAGGTAGTTAAGTCAGCTGTCAAGCCTGTGGGATACGTTGGTAGCTAGCTATTTTAGTCAGCTGTGTAGTCACCTGGCTAGCTAGTGTTGTCAGCTAGTTAAGTCAGCTGGCTAGTCAGCTGGCTATCTAGTTATGTCAGCTAGTTGAGTCAACTGACTAACTAGCCAGCTGGCTAGCTGGTTTAGTCAGCTACTTAATTCAATTGGCTAGTCAACTGGCTAGCTAGGTAGCTCACTAGTTCCATCAGCTGCATGGCCAGCTGGATAGCTTGTTAAGTCAGGCAGTTAAGTCAGGTGGCTAGCCACATGACTAGGTAGTTAAATAGGTATTTAAGTCAGCTGGCTAGCTGGCTGGCTAGCTAGCTAATTCAGCGAGTTAAGTTAGCTGGCTAGCCTGCTGGCTAACTAGGTGGCTA
>NW_007186937.1:0-355 GCF_000164805.1 Carlito syrichta
ACCTAATAATGTCAGCAAGCTAGTAAGCTGGTTAGCTAGTTAGTTAGGTAGTTAAGTCAGATGTCAAGCCTGCGGCATACGTTGGTAGCTAGCTATTTTAGTCAGCTGTGTAGTCACCTGGCTAGCTAGTGTTGTCAGCTAGTTAAGTCAGCTGGCTAGTCAGCTGACTATCTAGTTATGTCAGCTAGTTGAGTCAGCTGACTAACTAGCCAACTGGCTAGCTGGTTTAGTTAGCTACTTAATTCAATTGGCTAGTCAACTGGCTAGCTAGGTAGCTCACTAGTTCCATCAGCTGCATGGCCAGCTGGATAGCTTGTTAAGTCAGGCAGTTAAGTCAGGTGGCTAGCCACATGGC
>NW_007186938.1:0-302 GCF_000164805.1 Carlito syrichta
TTTTAGTCAGCTGTGTAGTCACCTGGCTAGCTAGTGTTGTCAGCTAGTTAAGTCAGCTGGGTAGTCAGCTGACTATCTAGTTATATCAGCTAGTTGAGTCAGCTGACTAACTAGCCACCTGGCTAGCTGGTTAAGTTAGCTACTTAATTCAATTGGCTAGTCAACTGGCTAGCTAGGTAGCTCACTAGTTCCATCAGCTGCATGGCCAGCTGGATAGCTTGTTAAGTCAGGTAGGTAAGTCAGGTGGCTAGCCACATGGCTAGGTATTTAAATAAGTATTTAAGTCAGCTGGCTAGCTGGCT
>NW_007186939.1:0-699 GCF_000164805.1 Carlito syrichta
TTAATTCAGGTATTTAAATCAACTAGATAACTAGTTAATTCGGCCACTAAGTCAGATACCTAAGTAGTTAAGTAACCTTTCCTAAATCAGCTAGTTAAGTCAGCATTCTAATTAAGTCAGCTGGTTTAAACAGCTAGCTACCAAGTTAGCTAGCGTTTTAAGTTAGCAGCTTCAGTAAGGTACTTAGCTAGTTAACTAACTCTTATGGTCAGCTGGTTGAGTCATCTATCTAGCTAGTTAGCAAATGGGTTGAGTCAGTTGGTTGAGTAGGCTAGCTAGCTAGTTAGCTAACGTGTTAAGTCAGCTTCATGAATCTGCTAGCTAGCTAGTTAGCTAATGGGTTAAGTCACCTGCTTGAGTAACCTAGGAAGCTCATTAGTTAAAGAGTTATGTTGGATGATTGAGTCAGTTAGCTAGCACATTAGATAACGGGTAAGCTAACTAGTTAGCTGGTTAAATCAGCTAGTTAGTTATGCAGCTAACTATTTAAATCAGCTTGTTAGCTACGTAGCTAGCTAGTTTTCTAACTGTTTAAATCAGCTGGTAACTAGGTAGCTAGCTAGTTAGTCAATTATTTAAGTCAGTTATCTTGCTAGGGAGCTAGCTAGTTAATTCAGCTAATTAAATCAGCTAACTGGCCAATTGGCTAGCTAGGTAGCCAGGTAGTTAAGTCAGTTGACTAGCCACCTGTCTATCTGG
>NW_007186940.1:0-378 GCF_000164805.1 Carlito syrichta
GGTTAACTAGTTGGCATGCTGGTTTGCTGAACTAACTATTCAACTTCCTAGTTTACCAACAATTTAGCTGCCCTAACAAGTAGGCTTACTAGTTAGCTGAGCTCACTTAACAGCCTACAAATTGGCCGAGTTGTTGGCCGATTGGTTAGCTAACTCAACTAGTTGGCCGGCTAGTAGCCTGACCAGTAAGCTGACTTAAGTAGTCGGCCTGCATATGAGTCGACAGTTTATCTGACTTAACAAGTCGGCTCACAAGTGAGCCGAAATGTCAGCTGACCTAACTAGTTGGCTAGTGAGTGAGCTGACCTGTCAGCTGATTTTACTAATAGACCGGCGAGTGAGCTGACTGGTCAGCTGTATTTAGTCGGCTGGCAAGTG
>NW_007186941.1:0-414 GCF_000164805.1 Carlito syrichta
CAACTCCATTCCATTCCTTACCATTTCTTTCCATTCCTCTCCATTCCATTCCATTCCTTTCCATTCAATTTACCTCCATTCTATTCCTCTTTAATCCCTTACAATCCTCTACGTTGTATTCCTCTCCATTCATTTCTATGCATTCCATTCTATTCCTCTCTATTCCATTCCTCTCCATTCCATTCCATTCCTCTCCATTTCATTCCTATCCTCTCCATTCCATTCCTTCCATTACATTCATCTCCATCTCATTCCTCTCCATCCATTTTTCTCTATTCCATTCCATTCCATTCCATTCTTCTCCATTCCATTCCATTCCTCTCCTTTAATTCCTCTCCATTCCATTCTTTTCCATTCCATTCCATTCCAATCCTCTCAAACCTATTCCATTCCTCTTAATTCCATTCCACTCCA
>NW_007186942.1:0-430 GCF_000164805.1 Carlito syrichta
TTTGAGGAAACACCTGGTGGGTGGGGGACGTCCCTCATTCACCTGGCTTTATGTTTATGTCAAAGTTTCGTGATTTAATTGGGATCGTTCTTCCTCATGCCTGAGGAAACACCTGATGGGTGGGGGACGCCCCTCACCCACCTGGTTTTGTGTTCACATGAAAGTCTTGTGATTTAACTTGTGAAACTTTAGGATAAAAGGCTTATGGTTCGTCCCACTAAACGGCTTCTGCACTAGACAGAGTCCAGTCTCTTTCTTTCTCCCTCTGTCTCTCTCTTTCTTTCTCTTTATTTCTCCAGAATAATCACCGACGCCACCACACCTCCCAGGGACCCTCTAAATCTCTTTGCAGGGACTGGCCCCCCACATCCAACATTTTATGAGTTCCCCTTTTTCACATTCTCACAAACATTTGTTATTTGTGGGGTTT
>NW_007186943.1:0-737 GCF_000164805.1 Carlito syrichta
AACCTCATAGCAGAGGATTTTCTTCCATCATTGAACTCCCAATCCTTTAAAGAAAGAGTTTCTTCCTTTCAAGGTGGTAAATAAAGCACTTCCAGCAACTCTAAGCAACACCCTACCCAAGCACAGTGGTGGCTGCCCTGGGACTCACTTTTCTCTCCAAGTGACTCATGGCACCTTCTTTTTTTGCACTGTGATTAGAAGTGTTCTGGGAGACTGACTCCTGGGGGTTTGTAAACATTAGTAACAACCAGGATCTCTTTGGACAGCATCTTCTAATGACACAGCTTATACTTATGATGGCAATCGTGAAGAATATTTAATGACATTTTAATGAGGCAAATAGGATTTCTGGGCTAATGTGGTTAACCTGCTGTTAGTACAAACATCAATCACTTGACCCTCATCTGTTGGTAATCCATTGCTATTACAACACAGCTGCTGTGGGTTGATTTTATGATAACAAGGGGTATAAGTTGTAGATACAAAAAATGGATAGCTGGGATGTAAAATGCTGCAGCCAGTAAGGAAAACAGTTTGACAATACTGCAAAAGAGTAAACACAAAAGTTTCTACATGACCCAGAGTTTTATTCCTGGGTATATACACGAAAGTGTATGTGAAAATTCATCACAGCAATATTTATAATAGCTAAAATGTAGAAACAATTGAAATGCCTATCAACTGAAGAATATTGGCAAACAAATGTTCATATCCATTCAATGGACTGTTATTCAGCA
>NW_007186944.1:0-1856 GCF_000164805.1 Carlito syrichta
CTTATACTTATGATGGCAATCGTGAATAATATTTAATGACATTTTAATGAGGCAAATAGGATTTCTGGGCTAATGTGGTTAACCTGCTGTTAGTACAAACATCAATCACTTGACCCTCATCTGTTGGTAATCCATTGCTATTACAACACAACTGCTGTGGGTTGATTTTATGATAACAAGGGGTAAAAGTTGTAGATGCAAAAAATGGACAACTGGGATGTAAAATGCTGCAGCCAGTAAGGAAAACAGTTTGACAATACTGCAAAAGAGTAAACACAAAAGTTTCTACATGACCCAGAGTTTTATTCCTGGGTATATACACGAAAGTGTATGTGACAATTCATCACAGCAATATTTATAATACCTAAAATGTAGAAACAATTGAAATGCCTATCAACTGAAAATATTGGAAAAAAAATGTTCATATCCATTCAATGGACTGTTATTCAGCAATAAAAATATGGAAACATATCATATTCATTAGATTAATACTGAATAAATTTATCATTTAATGAAGAAAGTCCCAAAAGATACAAATTTTATAATTCCATTTTATATAAAGTGTCCAGAGTCAACCAATAGGTAGAGACAAAAAGTAGGTTAGTGGTTGATTTGGGCTGAGGGTAAGGAAACTGACCACGCTCACCCCCACACCCCATGACATGATTACAGTGTATCATTTAAAAGGTAAAAAAAAAGTACTAAAATTAGAATGTGGTGATTGTTGCACAATTTCATGAATAGATGAGAAGCTGCAGTTTTAATACTTTACATGAAAGAATTTTATGGTATGGAAGTACTACTAGACTTTTTAAAGTACTTTAAAAATGTGAACAGCACAGGGCAAACCTCAATTGGGATGTATACTGCATCAAATGTGACTTTGGTTACATCCCTTCTTTTCAGATTATTTTTTACCATAAATGAACCGAAGAATGCAGGTATTTATTGTATTTAGCTAATTAACTGTAAGATCCACTTTAGTAAGGCATTGCATTGCTATGCCATGCCACTTTCAAAAGTCCCCATTATGAAATTTCACAATAAATGGTTCATTTTGGAGAAGCATGGGTGAATATTAACAGGTAATTGTGTGTTTTTTTAGTACTTCTACTGCATAGAAAAGACATCTCTTCCATGGTTGTGACTGGAGAAAGGCTATTTCTGTTTAAAACATGATAGATTTTATCCAGTGACTTCTACCAATGTATTTTCAGAATTATGTTTCATTACTGTGAGATAATGTAGTTTGTTTGCTCTTTCTAATCTGCTGATGTAAATTTTCACTGAGTTTTATCACTGATGAGCAGCTGTCTCTATGGTTTTAAAACTGCTAAATTATGAGTCAGCACAGCTCTGTGTCCTTGTTGCAAATTCAGTTTTCTCAAGTTTTTCATTTTTTATTGACCTAACTATAATTCTGAATAATAATATAATAAAATTGAATATAAAAGAAAATGTTTTGAAGACACAGATACAAAACTTTGCTTTTTCCTTTTTAGATTGTGGAAGCAAAAATTGAATATGGGGAACAATAACTGTATTCTTCTAAGGTCACAAGTAGAAAATAACTTATTACATGGCTGACCCTTGTACAACACAGGAGAGCCTGCAATTTTTTAGAGCACCTCACTTGATTTTTTTAAAGAATACATTTTGTTGTTAGCTATAGATAAATTACATAAAATTTAATGCATGCATTTTCTTTTTTCTTTTGAGCTGGAGTCTCACTTCATCACACAGTGGCACACTCATGGCCACCCCAACGTGCACTTGCTGGACTCTAGTGATGATTCTGCCTCAGTCTTCCAAGTAGCTGGAGCTACAGGCACATGATACCACACCCAGCTAATTTT
>NW_007186945.1:0-330 GCF_000164805.1 Carlito syrichta
TGAAAAAGTCCTTCAAGGGAAACATTTTGCTGGTATGGAAGAGGTGAAACAAAAAAAACAACAGAAGCTCCAGCACTTGGGGAGGCGGAGGTGAGAGGATTGCTTGAGCCCACGGGTTTGAGACCAGCCTGGGCAACTTGGCGAGACCTCATCTCTACATTAAATCAAAAACATCAGTCAGGCATGGTGGTGCACCCCTGTGGTTCCAGTTACTCAGAAGCCTAAGGCGGAAGGATCACCTGAGCCCGGCAGGTTGAGGCTGCAGTGGCTGTAAGTGTGCCACTGTACTCCAGCCTGGACAACAGTGAGACTCCAACTCAAAAAAAAAAA
>NW_007186946.1:0-1265 GCF_000164805.1 Carlito syrichta
CGCATGGGAACATCCTCAGTGCCCTCAGCCTGTGGTGCCCTACACTGCTCAGGGTGCCACAGAGAATCCCCATCAACAAGAAGACGCTTGCCAGGTGTAGACCTCCAACCTAGCTCTTCTCAACCTCTGTAACTGTAGGAAATAAATTATTTTTCATTAAAAATTACCACACTTCAGATATTCTCTTATAAGTAACAGAAAACACACTAAACAAAAACAGGTGTCAAGAAATGGGGTTGATAATGAATACCTGAAAATGGAAAAGTGGCTTTAGAGTTGGGTGATAAGCAGAGGCTGGAAAATTTGGAGGGACAGGCTACAAAAAGTGAAGATTCTGGTGAGGCCTTTGAAGACAAAGAGACTAGGGAAAGGTTGGCACTCCTAAGAGGTCGGTTAAGTGGTCATGACAAGAATGCTGGTAGGAAAATGACAGTAATGGCCATTTAAATTATTTTTCAGATGGAACCAAAGAACAAGGTGTTACAAACTAGAGAAAAAGACACCCTTGTTATAAATTAGCAATGAACTTGGCTGAACTATGTCCATGCCCAAGGACTTTGTAGAAGGTTGAACTTAAGAGTGCTGAACTAGGGTATCTGGCAGAAGATATGTCTAGGTAGCAAAATACTCACACTGCTATGTGGTTACTGCTATCTGCTTACAGTGAACTGCAAGAAAAAAGTGAAACAGAGCAGAACAATTTTTTTGAATTTGCAGCCTGGCCATGTGGACAATGCAAGAATGTTTCCAGGGCAGGAATCCAAATAGAGAAATCCAAGAGTGGACAACCACCACTCGATACGTAGATGAGCATGGCTAATGAGAAGCCAGGTGCTAATAGTCAAGACAATGGAAAAAGACCACACGGTATTTCAGAATCACTTCAGAAAAGCTTTGGACTGCCCTTCCCATCATAGGACCATCAGTCTGAGAGGAGAAAATGGTTTCTGGGACTAGGCCCAGGACACCACCTCAAGACATAGCTTCCTGCATCCCAGCTGTTCTAGTTGGTGCATGGTGACACCAGGAGCTCCAGATGTGGCTCCCTTAGCAGCTCTGGAAGATAGAAGTCATAAAACTTGGTGATGTGTGTGTGGTGCTAACTCTGCAGCCTTGAAGAAAGCAGGAGCCATGAAGGCTTGGTAGCATTCACTCAGATTTCAAAAGATGTCATCATAAGCCTACAGCTCACCCAAAGACTTATTGTAGGTGCAGAATCACCACAGAGAGTTCCCACTATAGCAATGCCAAGCATAAATGTAGGG
>NW_007186947.1:0-321 GCF_000164805.1 Carlito syrichta
AAAGATGTCATCATAAGCCTACAGCTCAGCCAAAGACTTATTGTAGGTGCAGAATCACCACAGAGAGTTCCCACTAGAGCAATGCCAAGCATAAATGTAGGGTCAGAATGACCATGGAGAGCTCTCACTAGGGTAATGCTTACTGAAACACTGGTTGTAGGACTGTCAATAAGACACCAGAGCTATAGAGCTTACAGAGTGAAATGCCAGGCTGAGAGAGCTGGGTGGACTAAGTTCAGCAAAGCTATAATGGTCAGACTGCTGAGGCCTCAGACTTTGAAGACCTCAGAGTGCAGCGGATACAGGACATGTGGCAGACAG
>NW_007186948.1:0-318 GCF_000164805.1 Carlito syrichta
ATGGAGAGGAATGGAATGGAGAGGAATTGAAAGGATAGGAATGTAATGGAACAGAATAGACTGGAGACCAATGGAGTGGAAAGTAATACAATGGAATGGAAAGGAGAGGAATGGAATGGAATGGAGTGAAATGGATTGTAATTGAGAGGAATGGAATGGAGAGGAAAGGAATGGAGTCGAATGGAATGGAAAGGAGAGGAATACAATGGTAAGGAATGGAATGGAATGGAAAAAACTGAATGGAATTTAGATTAATGGAATGGAAACGAATGTAATGGAGAGAAAAGGAATGGAATGGAATGCAGAAGAGTGGGATGG
>NW_007186949.1:0-699 GCF_000164805.1 Carlito syrichta
CATAGAAAAAAGAAAGGAATTCAATAAAATATTGTAAAAAATTCAACAGTCTTATAGCAAATAAATTTAACAGGAAATATAGGCAGAGTGGAAAATGGGATTTTCAATATTTTATTTTCTTTTTTTAAATTAATTTTTATTATAAAGATGTGGGGTACAATTCAGGGTTAGAAATACAAACATTGATCATGCAGGTACCTAGTTAAGTCAGCCAGCTAGTCAGGTTCCTAGTCTGCTAGCTATTTTAGTAAGCTAGCAAATCAGCAAGTTATTTAGCTAACTTGTTGACTAGCAACTTGGCTAACTGGTGAGCTAACTAGCGGGCTCCCTTGCTTTCCATCAGGTTAGCTAACTAGTAGGCTAACTCGCATGCCAACTGGTCAGTAAACTAGTTGTCTTGCATACCAGCCAATACGTCAACTAATTTTTTGGCTCACTCACAGGCCAACAGGTCTGCTAATGAGTCGGCTTGCTTGCCAGCTGACTAGTTAAGTCTGCTCACTGGTCGGTTCACTAGCCCGCTGATTAGTTATGGCAACACATGTGTCGGTTCACTCGCCAGCATACTAGTTACTTCGCTGACAAGTCGGCTTTCTCACTGGCCAACTAGTTAAGTGAGCTCACCTGTCTGCTCACTCACTGGCTGACTAATTAAGTCAGCTAAATTTTCAGCCAACTAGCTGGCCAACTAGTTAAGTC
>NW_007186950.1:0-333 GCF_000164805.1 Carlito syrichta
TGACTTAAATACTTAGCTACCTAGCTACCCAGCTGGCTATTGATCTTACTTAACTAGGTTATTTAACTAATTGCTTAACTGGCTAGCCTTATGACTTAACTAGCTAGCTACCCATCTAGGCAGCTGTCTTGCCAGATGACTTAACTCACTGACTTAACTAGCTAGCAAACTGACTTAACTAGCAGACATTACCAGCTAGCGACCAAGGTAGTCAGCGGGCTAAACTAGCTAGCTTAACTACCTAGTTACCTAGCTTGCTCTCTAGCTAGCCAGCTGACTTAACTAGCTGACTTAACTATTTAGCTAGCTGGCATAACTAGCTGTCATATTTAG
>NW_007186951.1:0-740 GCF_000164805.1 Carlito syrichta
AATGAATGGAATGGAGAGTAATAAAAATGAATGGAATAGAGAGGAATGGAATGGAATGGAGTGGAATGGAAAGGAGTGGAGTGGCATGGAGTGGAGTGGAATGGAATAAAATGGAATGGAAAGGAATGGAGTGGAATGAAATGGAATTGAATCGAATCGAATTGAATCAAATGGGGGGATATGAAGGGAATGGAGATGATTGGAATGGAATGGAATGGAGAGGAATGGAATGGGTGGTGTAGAATGGAATGAAAAGGAATGGATGGGATGGAATGGAGTGGAGTGGCATGGAGAGGAATGCAATGAAGGGTAATGGAGGGCAATGTAATGGAATGTGGAGCAATGGAATGAAATGGAGAGAAATGGACTGGAGAGGAATGGAGTGAAATCGAATGGAGAAGAATGGAATGGTGTGGAGTAGTGTGGATTGGAATGGAATGCAAAAGAATGGAATGGAAAAGATAGGAATGGAATGGAATGGAGAGGAATGGAGTAGAAGGGAGAGTAATGACATTGAATGGAATGGAGAGAAATTGAATGGAGATGATTTGAACGCATTGCTATGCAAAGAAATGGATAACACTTGAATGGAATGGAATGGAATTGAACCGAATGGAGAGGAATGGAAGGGAACTGAAGGTCGCAGAATGGAATGGAATAGAAAGTAAATGAATGTAAATGGTAGGAGTGGAATGGAGAAGAATGGAAGGGAAAGGAATGGAATGCAATGGAATGGAGAG
>NW_007186952.1:0-311 GCF_000164805.1 Carlito syrichta
ACATTGAATGGAATGGAGAGAAATTGAATGGAGATGATTTGAACGCATTGCTATGCAAAGAAATGGATAACACTTGAATGGAATGGAATGGAATTGAACCGAATGGAGAGGAATGGAAGGGAACTGAAGGTCGCAGAATGGAATGGAATAGAAAGTAAATGAATGTAAATGGTAGGAGTGGAATGGAGAAGAATGGAAGGGAAAGGAATGGAATGCAATGGAATGGAGAGGACAGGAATGGAATGGAGAGAAATGGAATGGAGAGGAAAGGAGTGAAAAGGAATGGAGAGGGTTGGAATGCAGAAGAACGA
>NW_007186953.1:0-518 GCF_000164805.1 Carlito syrichta
AAGAATAGAATGGAATGGAGTGGAATGGAATGAAATGGCGTGGAATAGAATGGAATGAAACGGACTGGAGGACAATGGAATGCAGAGGAATGGAATGGAATTGAGAGTTATGGAATAGAATGCAGAGGAATGGATTGTTATGGAGAGAAAGAGAAAGGTAATGGAATGGAGAGGAATGGAATTGAGTGGAATGGAATGGAAGGGCTTGTGGGGCAAGAAAATTGAATGTAATGGAATGGAGTGGAATGGAATTGAATGGAATGGATAGGGATGGAATGGAGAGTAAAGGAATGGGACTAAATTATGAGGAATGGAATGGAACAGAATGGAAAAGGAATGGAGAGGAATGGAATGGAGAAGATTTGAATGCAATGTAGTGCACAGGAATGGATTATACTTGAATAGACAGGAATGGAATGAAATATAATGGAGAGGAATGGAAGGGAATGGAGAGGAATGGTGAGGAATGGAATGGATTTGAATGGAATGAAATGGAGAGGAATAGAGAAGAAAGGAAT
>NW_007186954.1:0-303 GCF_000164805.1 Carlito syrichta
GAATGGAGAAGATTTGAATGCAATGTAGTGCACAGGAATGGATTATACTTGAATAGACAGGAATGGAATGAAATATAATGGAGAGGAATGGAAGGGAATGGAGAGGAACGGTGAGGAATGGAATGGATTTGAATGGAATGAAATGGAGAGGAATAGAGAAGAAAGGAATAGAGACGAATAGATAATAATTGACTGGAATGGAAAGAATGGAGTGGAAAAGAATAGAGAGGAATGGAATGGAATGGAATGGAATGGAATGGAATGGAATGGAATGGAGAGTAAGGGAATGAAATGGCGAGAAAT
>NW_007186955.1:0-1608 GCF_000164805.1 Carlito syrichta
CGGAGCCCAGCAGGTCGAGGCTGCAGTGGCCGGGAGCAGCCACTGCACTCCAGTCTGAGTGATAGAGTGAGACTCCAACTCAAAAAAAAAAAAAGAATTTTTCATCCTCCTTGATTTGCAGGACTGCCTCAATGGTTTTGTTTGCTGGGAAAAGGCCTACTGACCCTTTGAATTCAAAGATTCTATTTAAGAGTTTAATATATAAGGCTTTCTTTGATTCCTCCTCAGTTCTACTTAGTTTCACAGAGAAAAAATTTGTTTGAATAAGTGAACAGGGGCTCAAGATAAAATAAAATAATCAAAATGAACTTCTAATCTTTATTTTTATGATAAATTTCTGAGCAACTTGTACTAGCCAGCTTTGTATGATTACAATCCTTTGCATGTATTAAGATTTGCTTTGTAGCCCATTATGTTGGCATTAATGGGCACATTCCCTGTGTAGTAGGAGAAAAATTAGTAGCATCTAATTGGTGGGTTCATGTTTTTATATATATCAAGTAAATTCAGCTCCTTAATTATGTTTTCAAATAGTTATTTTCTCACTATTATTCAAACTGTTTGGTCTAGCAATTATTGTAATAATTGAATAAAATCTACTATTCTTAATTTGCCATTGTTTTCTTAAAGTTTTGACAATTTTTGTTTATATACTGTGAATGCCTATTTTCAGCTACATAAATGTTTTATTTTTCTTTTAAAAATTCATTGAATAAATTCTACTTATAACTATGTGTCTTATTATTGGCTTTATATTCCTTGAGCTTTTTCTATACTCCTATTGTCATCTTCCACCTGCTGTCAAATAATTATATCAATATATGACACTTGTTTATTTGTTATCCTACTTTTAAGTTCAGTACTTTATGCACCCCCAGTCACTCCATTACCCCTACACATATACTAAAATACAAGTTTCTTAAGAGAAAGATCTTGTCTGTTTATTCCTCACTATACACTGGGTATGTAGAATACTGCCTAATCACAGTATTCAATAATTATGCATTAGTTGATTGGTTTTGAGTATCCTAAAAAGGTCTTTTATGTTTTAAAATCAAGTTACAATTAAAATCATTGAATAATAATATTGTTGTATGTAAGTAACTTTAGAGATGTATTCTGACCCTGCATTTTATGAATGATAACTTGGTTTGGAAATAGTTACTTACATCTGCAAGTTGGCAGATTTATAAATATGACCTGATTAAAAATAAAGAAGTAAAGACAACTTTTAGCAAGTCTATTTAGATACAGTTAAGAACTATTGTAAATTTGTGTTCAGTAAGACATTTCCAGGCATCACTATGATAAAAGATAACAAGACCCAATGGTATTTCACTGCCAATTGAAAGGTAGATGATGCTAATTGATTACAACTTTATTTCTCATGGAAACTGGACATGATCTTTCAATTATTTTTTAAGTACCATTTCAGGTAGTTATTGCTAATGCCGAGTAATTAAACAATTGAGATAAAAATCTAGTTGCCATTAACTCAGCACAGTTTCTCAGCTTGATCAATTTCCATGTCCCATTAGTACCAAAAACTTAAGATTTATGCTGCTATAGGAAAAGAATGAAAAATGTGAATTTTTTAAAAAGATAATA
>NW_007186956.1:0-783 GCF_000164805.1 Carlito syrichta
CTCACTTATTAATGCAACAAAAGTATTATGCCTACAGCATAAGTAATTCTAAGTCTGTTTTACAAATGACAGAACTGAAACTCAGATTGTTAAAATGAGTTGGTCAAGACTACAGAAATTATTATTACCACTAAGAGTAAAGGAAAGAAAAATATAAATAATGGCAAGGAGAAATACATCATCATCCCATCAACTATATCTTTCTACCCAGTCACCATCCTCACCCACTACACCAGTATCCACTAACACAATTTCACAAGGTTTTATTTTTATACTCCAGATGGCATTTCTTTACAATAATACTTCTCAAACCCAATCTAATTAATTCTCTAGACTGGTTCTCAAAATCTCCTGTTCAGGAGAGAATCCATTGCCCACTTCATCTACAGGGTCTGTGTTTCCTTATCAGCTTCCCTATCTTCTATCCATATTTCAATACATGTTTTCGCTTTAATTGTCTAGTTTCTTAAGGCTATTAAAGTGGAGCTGATGTTTATAACTGTCATAGAAGGACAAATATCTTAGAATTTTCTTTCTTTTTCTTTTCTTTTTCTTTTTTTTGAGTTGGCATCTCACTCCATCACCTAGGCTGGAGTGCAGTGTCAAGCTCCCAGAGCCATCAAGTTGACCTACTGGGCTCCAGCAATCCTTCTGCCTCAGACTTCCAAGTAGCTGGAACTACAGGTGTGCACGACCACATCCAACTAAATTTTTTTTATTTATTGTAAATACGACGTCTCACCAAGGTAGCCCAGGCTGGTCTCGAACCCGCGGGCTCAGGCA
>NW_007186957.1:0-758 GCF_000164805.1 Carlito syrichta
CATTGCCCACTTCATCTACAGGGTCTGTGTTTCCTTATCAGCTTCCCTATCTACTATCCATATTTCAATACATGTTTTTGCTTTAATTGTCTAGTTTCTTAAGGCTATTAAAGTGGAGCTGATGTTTATAACTGTCATAGAAGGACAAATATCTTAGAATTTTCTTTCTTTTTCTTTTCTTTTTTTTTTTTTTGAGTTGGCATCTCACTCCATCACCTAGGCTGGAGTGCAGTGTCAAGCTACCAGAGCCATCAGAGTTGACCTACTGGGCTCCAGCAATCCTTCCGCCTCAGACTTCCAAGTAGCTGGAACTACAGGTGTGCACGACCACGTCCAACTAATTTTTTTCATTTATTGTAAATACGACATCTCACCAAGTTGCCCAGGCTGGTCTCGAACCCGCGGGCTCAGGCAATCTACTCGCTTTGGCCTCCCAACGTGCTGGTATTACAGACCGGGCCACTGAGCCCGGCCCATCTTAGAATTTTCAAAATAAAATGTGCATGCCCAAAATGAATGGACATATGTAAACATCAAAGCCCTAGACAGTAAAAATATTTTCCTTTATATTTTGAAATACACCTCATATACCTTGGTTTAAGCATGCTGAATTTCTGTAAGCACTGAAAAAAGTAAAGTTTTTAGTAGGCCTTTAATAGAAAGTTAAGACATAAGCTTTATTGTATATGCTCACTTCTATTGTCAGTAAAAGTTATATATAGTAATCACATGTTCTTACTCATTAGTGGACCTTGAAC
>NW_007186958.1:0-739 GCF_000164805.1 Carlito syrichta
CTGTGTTTCCTTATCAGCTTCCCTATCTACTATCCATATTTCAATACATGTTTTTGCTTTAATTGTCTAGTTTCTTAAGGCTATTAAAGTGGAGCTGATGTTTATAACTGTCATAGAAGGACAAATATCTTAGAATTTTCTTTCTTTTTCTTTTCTTTTTTTTTTTTTGAGTTGGCATCTCACTCCATCACCTAGGCTGGAGTGCAGTGTCAAGCTCCAAGAGCCATCAGAGTTGACCTACTGGGCTCCAGCAATCCTTCCGCCTCAGACTTCCAAGTAGCTGGAACTACAGGTGTGCACGACCACGTCCAACTAATTTTTTTCATTTATTGTAAATACGACGTCTCACCAAGTTGCCCAGGCTGGTCTCGAACCCGCGGGCTCAGGCAATCTACTCGCTTTGGCTTCCCAACGTGCTGGTATTACAGACTGGGTCACTGAGCCCGGCCCATCTTAGAATTTTCAAAATAAAATGTGCATGCCCAAAATGAATGGACATATGTAAACATCAAAGCCCTAAACAGTAAAAATATTTTCCTTTATATTTTGAAATACACCTCATATACCTTGGTTTAAGCATGCTGAATTTCTGTAAGCACTGAAAAAAGTAAAGTTTTTAGTACGCCTTTAATAGAAAGTTAAGACATAAGCTTTATTGTATATGCTCACTTCTATTGTCAGTAAAAGTTATATATAGTAATCACATGTTCTTACTCATTAGCGGACCTTGAACAGCTGT
>NW_007186959.1:0-375 GCF_000164805.1 Carlito syrichta
TAAGGGTGAGTGCAGTGTCTGTTTGAGAATCAGCTAAAGAAGGGCTACATAGGAGGAGGTTGTCCACGTATTGAATAAGGGCAGATTCGGTAAGTGAGAGAGATTTAAGATCTGCTGCTAAAGTTTGACCAAACAGGTGGGGGCTATCTCGAAAGCCTTGTGGTAGGACCATCCAAGTGAGTTGTTGTGAGTGGCGAGATATTGGATCAGTCCATGTGAACGCGAAAATGTTTTGTGAGTCTGCTGCCAGGGGGACGGTAAAGAATGCAACCTTAAGGTCGAGGACCGAGAAGTGAGTAGCAGTTGGAGGAATTAAAGATAAGATGGTATAGGGATTAGGAACTAGTGGGTGGATGGGGATGACAGCTGCATTAA
>NW_007186960.1:0-399 GCF_000164805.1 Carlito syrichta
GAGGGGAATTTATATTCCTACAAACACACATGAAGAAAATGGAAGGAACACAAACTAACAGCCTAACAAGCCACCAAAGGAAGCTGGAAAAGCAAGACCACAAAAACCCTAATTTCAGAAGAATCCAGATCAACAAAATAAAAGCCCAAATCCAGGACATAGAAGACAAAAAGAAAATACACAAAAATCAATGAAATAAAATGCTGGTTCTTCGAAAGGATAAACAAGATCAATGGTCCCTTAACTAGACTGAGCAAGAAAAAATGAGGAAAAACCCAAATGAGTGCAATCAGAAACACAAAGGTGAAGTCACATCTGACCCTGAAGAAATACAAAAGGTCATTAGAGACTACTACGTACACTTGTATGGAAACAAACTGAAAACCTTAAGGAAATGGA
>NW_007186961.1:0-595 GCF_000164805.1 Carlito syrichta
AGTTAAGTCAGTTAGCTAGCTAGCTGGTTAGCTGGTTAATTCAGCTAGATTAAAGAACTGTCTAGCCAACTCTCAAGGTAGTTATCTAGATAGTTAAGTCAACTAGATAGCTACCTGGCTATCTAATGATATCAATGAGTTAAGTCAGCTGGTTAGCCAACTGGCTAGCTGGTTAAGACAGCTAGATTAGTAAACTGTCTAGCCAGAGGGATACATAGGTAGCTAACTAGATAAGTCAGCATGCTAGCCAGCAGACTAGCTGTTCAATGCACATCGTTAATTCAGCTGGCTAGCCAGCTAGCTAGGTAGTTAGCAAGATAGATAAGTGAGCTGGCTAGCCAGCTTACAAGCTTACTTCAGCTAGGTAAGTCAGCTGGCTAGCCAGCTGGCTAGATAATTAGCCAGCTTATTTAGTCATCTAGCTAGCCAGCTGACTAGCTGGTTAAGTCACCTAGTTAAGTCATCTGGCAACTAGCTGGCTAGCTAGTTAAGTCAACCAATTAAGTCAATTGGCTATCCAGTGGTTAGGTAGTTAAAAAGCTAGTTAATTCAGATAGCTAGCCATCTGGCTAGCTAGGTATTTCAGCAAGTTAAG
>NW_007186962.1:0-328 GCF_000164805.1 Carlito syrichta
ATTAAGTCAATTGGCTATCCAGTGGTTAGGTAGTTAAAAAGCTAGTTAATTCAGATAGCTAGCCATCTGGCTAGCTAGGTATTTCAGCAAGTTAAGTAAGCTGGATAGGTAGGTAGGTAGCTGGTTAAGTCAGCTAGTTAAGTCAGCTTGTTAGCTTGTCAAGTCAGTGAGTTTAGTCAGCCTGCTAGCCAGCTGGCTAGCTGGGTAGCTAGCTAGTTAAGTCAGCAGGCCAGACAGTGAGCTAGCTAGTTAAGTAACCAGGTTAAGTCAGCTCACTAGCCAGCTCTTTAGGTAGGTTGCTAGGTAGGTAAGTCAGCTGGCAAGCCAG
>NW_007186963.1:0-335 GCF_000164805.1 Carlito syrichta
GCAATGGAGATGAATTAAATGGAATGGAATGGAATAAAAAATATTGAAAAGGAAAGGAGACGAATGGAAAGGAGTGAAATTAAGAGGAATGGAATGGGAAGGAATGGATAGGAATAGATTGAAGAGAAATGGAATGCAGAGGAATAGAATGGAGTGGAGTGGAATGGAATAGAATGCAGAGGAATGGAATGGAATGGAAAGGAGAGGACTGGAATGGAGTGGAATAACATGGAATGGAATGGAGAGTAATGGAATGAAGAGTAAAGGAATGTAAAGATATGGAATGGAATTTAGAGTAATGGAATGGAGAAGAATGGGAAGGAGAGGAATGGAAT
>NW_007186964.1:0-906 GCF_000164805.1 Carlito syrichta
GCTGGCTAACTCATTAGCCCACTAGTTAAGTTAGTTGGCTAACTCATTTGCCAACTATTTATGTCAGGTAGCTAACTCGTTAGCCAACTAGTTAAGTCAACTAGCTAACTCGATACATATTTAGTTAAGTCAACAAGCTAAGTCAGCTAGCTAACTTGTCAGCTAACTATTTAAATCAGCTAGCTAAGTCAGCTAGCTAACTACTTAGATAACTAGTGAAGTTTGCTAGTGAAGTCAGTTAGATAACTAGTTAACAAAGTAATTAAGACATCTAGTGAATTCAGCTAACTAGTTAGCTAACTAGTTAATTCACCTAGTTAAGTCAGCTACGTAACTAGTTAAATCAAGTAGTTAAGACTGCTAGCTAACTAGTTAAGTCAGGTAGTTAATTCAACTAGCTAACTAGTTACCTAACTAGTTAAGTCAGCTAGTTACATCCACTCACTAACTAGTAATGTCAGCTGGTTAAGTCAACTTGCTAGCTCGTTGGCTAACATTAAGCCAGCTGGTTAAGTCAACTCACTAATTCTTTGGCTAACGAGTTAAGCCAACTGGTTAAATCAGCTGGCTAGCTCATTGGCTAAGGAGTTGAGCCAGCTGGTCAAAACTCATTAGCTCGTTGGCTAATGAGTTAAGCCAGCTCGTTAAGTCAGCTTGCTAGCTCGTTGGCTAATGAGTTAAGCCAGCTGGTTAAGTTAGTTTGCTAGCTGGTTGGCTAAAGAGTTAAGCCAGCTGGTTAAGACAGCTCGCTAGCTCATTGACTAACTGGTTAGCTGGTTGGCTAAGTCAGCTTGGTAGCAAGTGAGCTAACTAGTTAACTAGTTGATTAAGTCAGCTATGTAGATAGTTAGCTAACTAGTTATGTCTACTGGCTAGCTAGATAGCTATCTAGTTAGATAACTAGTG
>NW_007186965.1:0-898 GCF_000164805.1 Carlito syrichta
TTACCAACTAGTTAAAACAGTTAGCTAACTCATTAACCAACTCATTAAGTCAGCTAGCTATCTCGTTAGCCAACTAGTAAGTCAGCTAGGTAATTCAGCTGCATAACCAGTTAACTAGCTGTCAGCTAGCTCACTAGTTAGCTAACTATTTAAGTCAACTACTTAAGTCTGCTGCCTAAGTAGTTAGCTAATTAGTTGAGTCAGCTAGTTATTCAGTTAGTAAAATAGTTAGCTACATATTTAATTCAGGTAGTTAAGTCAGCTAGCTCACTAGTTAAGTCATCCAGTTAAGTCAGCTAGCTAAGTAGATAAGTCAGCTACCCAATTCAGCTGGTTAAGTCAGCTTTCTAATTTAATCAGCTGCTTAAGACAGCTAGTTAGCTAATTAGCAAACGGGTTAAGTCAGCAGGTTGAGACAGGTAGTTAGCTAATAAACTGAAGGGTTAAGTCAGATGGTTGAGTCAGCTAGCTAGCCAGTAAGCAAACAGGTTGAGTCAGATGGTTGAGTAGGCTAGCTAGCTAGTTAGCCAACGAGTTAAGTCAGCTAACTAGCTAGTTACCTAATGAGTTAATTAGCTGGTTTTGTCAGCTAGCTAGCTCATTATCTAATTAGTTAAATCTGGTAGTTAAGTCACCTAGCTAGCATGTTATATTTAAAGTAAACTAACTGGTTAGCTAGCTGGTTAAATCAACTAACTAGCTAGGCAGTTAACTATTTAATTCAGCTTGTTAGCTAGGTAGCTAGCTAGTTTGTTAACTACTTAAGTCAGCTGGCTATCTAGGTAGCTAGCTAGTTAGCTAACTATTTAAGTCAGCTGGCTAGTTAGGTAGTTAGCTAGTTAAGTCAGCTAGTTAAGTCAGTTGGCTAGCCAGCTGGCTAGCTAGGTAGCAAGCCTGT
>NW_007186966.1:0-1589 GCF_000164805.1 Carlito syrichta
TAAGCCTGCTAGCTGGCCACCTGGCTAGCTGGAGATGTCATCTAGTTAAGTCAACTGGCTACCCAGCTGGCTAACTAGTTATGTCAGATAGTTGAGTCAGCTGACTAGCCAGCTGGCTAGCTGGATAAGTCGTCTAGTTAATTCAAGTGGCAAGCCAACTGACTAGCTAGGTATCTCACTAGTTAAGTCAGCTGGCTAGCCAGCTGGCTAGCTGGTTAAATAAGCTAGTTAAGTCAGCTGGGTAGCCTCCTGGCTAGGTAGATAGCTAGATAATTAAGTCAGCTGACTAGCCAACTAGCTAGCTAGTAAAGTCAGTGAGTTAAGTGAGCTGGGTAGCCGGCTGGCTAGCTACGTGGCTAGTTAGATAAGCCAGCTGGCTAGCCGAATAGCTATCTATTTAAGTTAGCTAGTTAAGTCAGCTGGTTAGCAAGCTGCCTAGCTAGGTGACTGGCAAGTTAAACCAGCTTGTTAGTAGACTGGTCAGTTAGGTGGCCAGCTAGTTAATCTGACTGGATAACTGGCTGAACAGCAGGGTGCTGGCTAGTTAAGTTGGCTGACTGTCCCACTCTCCAGACAGATGACTGCCTTTTTATCCCACCTTGCTAGCCAGGTGGCCATCTCGCTAGCTAGCTAGCCAGCTGCCTAGCCAGCTAGCCAGCCAGGCAGGTAGCTAGTTAAGTCAGTTGGCTAGCCGTCTAGCCAAGCAGGTAGTTACCTTACTAAGGTAGCTGGCTAGCCAGTAAGACAGCCAACAAGCTAGTCAGCTAGATACATCAGCTAGTCAGCCAGCTAGCTAGCTAAGTCCACTAGCATATCAGCTAACTATCCAGCTAGCTAATTAAGTCAGATAGCTAGTAAGGTTGCTAGTCAACTAACTAGTTAAGTCAGCTAGCTACTCAGCTAGATTGTTGTCAGTTGGTCAGTAACCAGATTGCTAGCTAGTCATGTCAGCATACTAGAGATTTGGTTAGCTTTTTTACTAGCTAGTTATGTCAGTTAGATAACGAGCTATCTAGTCAGCTAGCTAATCTCGTCAGCTAGCTAGTCTAGTCAGCTAGCAAATCCGCTAGTTACTTAGCTAACTAGTCTGCTAGCAACTCAGCTATCTGGTCAGCTAACTATTGGGCTCACTCACTTTCCATCAAGTCAGCTAACTAGTCAGCTCACTTGCCTGCCAAGCAGTCAGCAAACTAGTTGGCTCACTCACCAGTCTACGGGTCAACAAATTTGTTGTGTCACTCGCAGAACAATAAGTCAGCCAACTAATTAAGTCAGATCATGGGTCAGCTCACTTGCCAGTCGACTAGTTAAGGCAGCTCACCTGTTTGTTCACTGTCCAGTCAACTAGTTAAGTTGGCTCACCTGTTGGTTCAATGGCCAGTTTACTAGTTAAGTCTTCTGAGTTGTTGGCTCACTTGCCAGCTGACTAAATTCAGCTAATTAGCGAGCTCACATGCGGGCTGACTAGTTAAATCAGTTGACCAGTAGGCTCACTTAGTGGCCTACTAGTAAAGTCAGCTGACATGTCAGCTCACTCACTGGCAGACTAGTTAATTCAGCTCACTTGACTCACAGACTGACTAGTTAAG
>NW_007186967.1:0-540 GCF_000164805.1 Carlito syrichta
ATGGAATGGAGTTGAATGCAGAGGAATTGAATATAGAGGAATGGAATGGAATGTACTGGATAGAAATGGAATGGTATATAATAGAGTGGAATGGAATGAAGTGGAATGGAATGGAATGGAGAGGAATGGAATGGTATGCAATGGAGTAGAATGGAATGGAATGGAATAGAGAAGCATAGAATGGAATGGAAAGAAATTAATGGAGAGGAATGTAATGAAGTGGAATGGAATGATATGGAATGTAATAGAGAGGAATGAAATGAATTGGAGAGGAATGGAATGAAATGAAAAGGAATAGTATGGAGAAGAATGGAGAGGAATGGAATGGAATTGAGAGGAATGGAATGTAGTGGAGTTGAATGTAATGGAAAGTAATGCAGAGGCATGGAATGGAGAGGAATGTAATGGAATGGAAAGGAAAGAATTGGAATAGAATGGAGTGAAGTTGAATGGAATGGAATGGAATGGAATGGAGATGAATGGAGTTGAATGGAAAGAAATGGAATAGAGTCAAATGTAATAGGAGGAAATGGAATGGAA
>NW_007186968.1:0-423 GCF_000164805.1 Carlito syrichta
AATGATGGCTATCCAGCTGACTCAACAAGCTAGCTACCTAGCTAGCCAGCTGGGAGGCGAGATGTATAAGCTAGCTGAATTTAATAGTTAACAATCTGGCTAGCCAACTGACTTAACTAGTTGACTACCTAGTTAACCAGTTGGCAAGCCAGCTGACTTAGCTAACTGACTTAAATAGCTGGCCTTCTGGCTAGTCAGCTGAATTAATTAGCTTGCTATATGGCTAACCAGCTGACTAAACAGCTGACTTAACTAGGTGACAACTTGATAGCCAGTAGTTTAGCCAGCTGACTTAATTAGCAAGCAATCTAGCTAGCAAGCTGCCTAGATAGCTGACTAAACTATGTGACTTAACTAGCTTGCCAGCTTGCTGGACAGCTGACATAGCTAGCTAGCTACCTTACTAGCCAGATTTATAGTGGC
>NW_007186969.1:0-1044 GCF_000164805.1 Carlito syrichta
CAACTACCTAGCTAACCAGCTAGCTAGACAGCTGACTTAACTAGCTTGCTTATCCTGCTAACCAGCTGGCTGGCCAGCTGACTTAACTAGCTGACTCACGTAGCTAGAGTGCTGGTTATCCAGCTGAATTAACTAGCTGACTTAACCAGCTAGCCAGCTGACTAGCCAACTAACATAACTAGCTAGCTACCTAACTAGCTACCTTGGAACCCAGCTGAATTAACTAGCTGACTTAGCTTTCTAGCCAGCTGGATATCCAGCTGACTTTAACTAGCTTGCTACATAGCTAGCTAGCTGGGAAACCACCTGAATTAACTAGTTGACTTAACCTGCTTGCCAACTAGCTGACTGAACTAGTTAGCCAGCTAGCTAGTCAGCTGACTTAACTAGCTCTCTACATAGCTAGCCAATTGGCTAACCTGCTCACTTAATTAGCTGACTTAATTACCTAGCAAGGTGGATAGCCAACTGAAATAACTAAGCTGCTACTTAGCTAGCCAACTGGCTAGCCAGCTGACTTAACTAGCTAACATAAATAGATGGCCTGCTAGCTAGTCAGCTGAATTAACTTGCTTGCTGTATAGTTAAACAACTGGCTAGCCAGCTGACTAAACTAGGTGACTTAACTAGCTAGCCAGCTGCCAGCCAGGTGAGTTAATTAGCAAGCTACCTGCCAGTTGTATAGACAACTGACTTAAGTTGGAGATTTAACTAGCTAGCCGGTGGTCCAGACTGCTGACATAACTATCTAGCTACCTAGCTAGCCAGCTGTCTAGCCAGCTGACTTACCTTTGTGACTTAACTAGCTATGCAGATGGCTAGCAGAGTGACTTAACTGCCTAGGTACATAGGCAGCCAGCTGGATAGCCAGCTGATATAACAAGCTAGCTACCTAGCTAATCAACTATCTATTGAGCTGACTTAACTAGGTTACTTAACTAATTACCTAACTGGTTAGCCAGATGACTTAACTGGCTAGCTACACAGCTAGACAGCTGGATAGCCAGCTTACTTAATTTGCTGACTTAACTTGCTGGCAAGCTA
>NW_007186970.1:0-755 GCF_000164805.1 Carlito syrichta
CTGCTAGGAAGCTGGGTTGCCAGCTGACATAGCTAACTGACTTAACTAGCTAGCCAGCTGACTTAACCAGCTGACTTAACTAACTAGCTACCTAGCTAGCCAACTGACATAACTAGCAGATTGAAATAGCTATCTATCTATCATACAGCTAGCTGACAACTAGCTGGCTCAACTACCTAGCTAACTGATATAGCTAGGTGACTTAACTAGCTAGCTACCTAGTTACCCAGATGACTTAACTAGCTGAAACAACTAGAGAGCCACCTGGCCACACATCTGAGGTAACTAGATTTTTAACTAGCTAGTCAGATGACTAGACAATTTGCATAATGAGCTGACTTAACTAGCTAGTCTGATGGTTACCCAGCTGATTAAACAAGTTGACTTAACTAGCTGACCAGCTGACTAGCCAGCTGACTTAAATAGCTAGCTATCCTGCTAGGCAGCTGGCTTGCCAGCTGACATAACTAACTGACTTAACTCGCTAGCCAGCTGACTTAACTAGCTGACTTAACTAACTAGCTACCTAGCTAGCCAGCTGACATAACTAGCTGATTGAAATAGCTATCTATCGTATAGTGAGCTGACTTAACTAGCTGACTCATCTACCTACCTAGCTGATTTATCTAGGGGACTTAAGCTAACTAGCTTCCTAGTTAACCAGATGACTTAACTAGCTGAAACAACTAGAGAGCCGCCTGGCTATACATCTGACGTAACTAGCTTTTTAACTAGACTAGTCAGATGGGTAGACA
>NW_007186971.1:0-4296 GCF_000164805.1 Carlito syrichta
TTAAAAAATCTACACGACTTCTTACTAAGGGCTAAACAAGGATCAGGGTTTCGAAACAGGAATCAAGAAAAAGAGAGTCCTCACATACAGGCACTACATGACCTCCAACAAAATACGAATAAAGAATCATTGTTATACGCGCCCTCAATCCAAAAATTCCCAGGTTTTCTACTATGGGACAAACAAGAAACAGATCTTCGAGCTCCCCAAATGTTTCTGAGCAATTTAGCATTCGGATATTACGAATCGGTCATTTCAGGACTCCAGCAACATTCTGGTCCTCTTAAAAGTTGTAAATTGTATTGGACACTCCAAGTCCGTTAGGTTCATCAGAACAACTAAGGCTATATTCCAGGACAAAAAGAATCTTCTTGCCATATTTGGATGTAACTCTGGTCTTAAGGTGAATGCTGTAATACTTTCCTTTCCGTGTCTCTTTTTATTTTGAGGCGGGACAAGTGTTTTGCACTTGCCAAATATTTTCTACGTACTTTTAATGGTAACCAGGAATCATGGAATGCACGAACCTAGGAAACTTCTGGGCATCTATATTTTGATATACTGAATTTGGAATCCAAATCGACAGGAAAAATCAGGGAATCTTACTGAGAATAAAAAGGAAATCTGGTTCTAGGAGTTCTCATTTTACGGAATATACAGGGCCTCTTGATAAGTTTTAATCAGGAATGTGGGCTTCTGGGTCCCTACATTTTCAGAGCTACTTGCTCCGTGGGTGCGCTAAATCTGTCATTACAGAACCTAAGGATCTTTCTGGTCCACTTGTTAGTTGTAATCAAGGATTTGGCCCCAGAAATCCTTTTGTTTCCTGGGACCATCTACGATCATAATCATATTCCCAAGAATCAAAAAGTATATTGGTACAAAATTCTTCGATTCAGGTGACCTCAGAGTACAGAAAATTCTTGTGGTTTGGCAGGTAGGAATTGGGGTGTTGGGGTTGGAATATTGAACATTTTGGGGAGGTCTTGTGTAAGGGAAACAGGAATCTTGGAATCCAGTTCCCAAAGAACATTATGGACGTCTTTCTCTTGATATACAAAAAACTGGAATTCTCGGTCAAAAGGAACTGTCTCGGAATCCTGCAGATTGAAGCAGGAAGTTGGGTAATGGAGGTCGACATATACAGGAAACTACACGTCATATTGCTAAGGACGTACAAAAAGTCCTCAGTTCCAAAAACTACAGACCATCTTCCTAAGACATAACCACGAATCAGGTATTTTAAGTAGGAATCTGTGTAATGGGAGTCCTCACATAAAGGAAACTTCAAGCCTATTGCTAAGTAAGAATAAGGAATCTGCGTTTCTCGGGTACTCAATCCCAAAAATCTACAGAGCTTCTTGGAAAGTTCTAAATAAAATCAGAGTTTCGATGCAGGGTGTATCTAATGAGAGTCCTAATATACAGCAATATACACAGCCCCTTGTCAAGGAAGAAAGAATCAGGTTTATAGCAGTCATCAGTCAATAAAATCAACAGGCCATCTGCTGTGGGTCAAACAAGAATCAGGGATTAGAACCTAGATCATAGGTAATATCAGTCCTCCAATGCAGAATCTATATGATCTCTAGCTAAGGAGAACTAAGAAACCTCTTTTACACGGTTCTTCCATCAAGATAACTACATGACATATTGCTAATGGCAAAACAAGAATCAGGGTTTCCAAACAGGATTCTGTGGAAAGGAAGTCCTCATATACAGGACATTACATGGCCCCTCGGTAAAGAAGAATAAGGAATCTGTGATACACAAGTCCAGAATCCGAAAAATTCTCAGGGTGTCTTGCTGGGTATAAACAAGAATCAAGGCTTTGAGCTCATCTCATGTTTCAGAGATATTTGGCTTGTGGGTATTATGAATCAGTCATTTCAGGACTCCAGCAACATTCTTGTCCTCCTGAGAGTTGTAATCCGGTATCTGGTAGTACAAATCCTTTAGTTCTTCGGGAGCAATAAGGCCAGACTACCGGAAAAAAAGTATCATATTGCCATATTTGGATGTAACATTGGTCTTAAGATGAACTTTGTAGTCCTTATATTTCCGTTTGTACTTTACTTGTAGAGGTGCTGAATGTTTTGCAGTTGCCAAGTATTTACTAGGTATTATTAAAATGTAACCAGGATCCATGGATTCCACGTCCCTAGGAAACATCTGGGCATCTGCATTTTTGTACACAGAGTTTTGGAATCCACATAGACAGGGAAATTCAGGGCATCTTGCTAAGTACGGAAAGGGAATCTGGTTCTTGGAGTTCTCTGTCGCCTAAATCTGCAAAGTCTCTTGATATGGTTTAATCAGCAATCTGGTCTTCGATGTCCCCACATTTTTAGTGTGTCTTTTGAAAAGGAACCAGGAATCTAGGGTTGCAATTCTTCAAGAACTTTATGGGAGTCTTTCTCTTGTTATCCAATCAACTGAAATTCTAGATCACCAGGTAATATCATGGTGTCTTGCTGAGAATGAAGCAGGAATTTCAGTAGTGGGAGTTCTCATATAAAAGAACACTACATGGCATGTTTCTATGGAAGAATAAGGAATCTTGGTTAAATGGGGCTTCCATCCCAAAAAACTGCAGACTGTCTTGATAAGAGATAACCACCATTCAGGTTTTTGGAGTAGGAATCTGGATAATGGGAGTCCTCATATACAGGAAACTGCACTGTCTATTGCTAAAGGAGAATCAGGAATCTGCTTTACACGTGTCCTCCTTCCAAATGAAACTTCAGGGTTTGTTGCTAAGGGCTAAACACGAATTTGAGTTTTTGAAGCATAAACTAGGGAAATGAAATCCTCATATACAGACAAAAGCACTGACATTTCCTACGAGAGTATAAGGAATGAGGGTGACATATTTCTCAATCTCCAAAAAAGTATACGGCATCTTCCTATGATCTAAACAAGAATCAAGCTTTTGACGCATGTATCTGTGAATAGGAGTACTCATATAGAAATGACTGCACGGCTGTTGCTAAAAATAAGGAATGTGTGCTATACGAGTCCTCAGTCCTGAAAATCTACAGGGCATCTTGCTGAGGGCTAAAGAAGAATCAGGGATTCGAGGCATGAATGTGGATAATAGCAATCCTCATATACAGGAAACTACATAGCCTCTTGCTAATAAAAGAGAAGAAATCTGTTTTCCACGGTTCCTCTATCAAAAAAATCTACATGACTTCTTACTAAGGGCTAATCAAGAATCAGGATTTTGAAACAGGAATCAAGGGAAAGAGAGTCTTCACATACAGGACACTACATGACTCCAACTAAGTACGAATAGAGAATCATTGTTGTACATGCCCTCAATCCAGAAAATTCCTAGGTTGTCTGCTATGGGACAAACAAGAAAGAGATCTTTGAGCTTCCCAAATGTTTCAGAGCAATTTCGCTTTCGGATTTTATGAATCGATCATTTCAGGACTACAGCAACATTCTGGAGCTGTTAAAAGTTGTAATTGGTATCGGGCACCCCTAGTCCGTTAGGTTCCTCAGAACAACTAAGGCCAGATTCCAGGACAAAAAGAATCTTCTTGCCATATTTGGATGCAACTCTGGTCTTAAGGTGAATGCTGTAATCCTTCCCCTTCCATGTCTCTTTTTATTTTGAGAAGGGAAAAGGGTTTTGAACTTGCCAAATATTTACTACGTACTTTTAATGGCAACAAGGAATCATGGAATCCAGGAAACTAGGAAACTTCTGAGCATCTGTCTTTTGATATACTGAATTTGGAATCCAAATCGACAGGAAAAATCAGGGCATCTTACTGAGAATTAAAAGGAAAACCGGTTTTAGGATTTCTCATTTTCCGGAATCTACAGGGCCTCTTGAAAAGGTTTAATCAGCAACTGGGCTTCTGGGTCCCTACATTTTCAAGGCTACCTGCTCCGTGAACACGCTAAATCTGTCATTACAGATCCTCAGGATATTTCTGGTCCTCTTGATAGTTGCAATCAAGGATTTAGCCCTAGAAATCCTTTTGTTTACTGGGACCATCTACGACCATAATCATATTCCCCAGAAACAAAAAATATTGGTACAAAATTCCTCGATTCAGGTGACCTCAAAGTACAAAAAATTCCTGTGGGTGGGCAGGTAGGAATTGGGGTTTTGGGTTGGAATATTCCACATTTTGGGGAGTTCTTGTTTAGGGGAACCAGGAATCTTGGATTCCAGTTCCCAAAGAACATTATGAACGTCTTTCTCTTGATATCCAAACACTGAAATTGTCGGTCTTGAGGAACTGTCTTGGCATCTGCCGAGTGAAGCAGGAGACTGGG
>NW_007186972.1:0-443 GCF_000164805.1 Carlito syrichta
TCTGCCTCAGGAAGCCCAATTACTCTTAGGTTTGGTCTCTTGAAGTGATCATTCATCTCTTGCAGGTTTTGTTCTGTCTTTTTGAGCAGAGACTGAAGATGGCAAGATGGCTGCCTGCCTCAGGGCAGACGGCAGGAGACTTATGGCGGACAGGACGTCTCAGTCGCAGGAGAGGTGGCAGCAATCCCAGCAGGTCTTCCCTGAAGGGGCTACAAGGACTGAAGTTGTGGATCGCCTCCGGCCCAGGTGGTGCGATGTCCTAGCGGCAGCAGCTGCGCTGCAGTGGCTGTCCAGACCACTGTAATGTCCCAGCGGTGGCAACGGCCGAGCTCCGTATAAAGAGCAGGCTGCAATGTTGGGGTCCTTAGCCCTCAGGGCGAGCGTCAGAGACCCACTGCAGTTCTCCTTTGCAGAGGTTTTTCACAGACTGGGTTGCCCCGTCA
>NW_007186973.1:0-740 GCF_000164805.1 Carlito syrichta
GAGCATCTGGCAATCATCCCAGGTAGGCTGGTGGGTAAAGAGAATGTTTCCAGCAGGTAATCAGCCCTCTAGGATTCTCAGAGAAAGTAGCACTTTGCGTTTTCCAATTGTATAAATCACTAGTGGAAAATGGCCAATAATGCATGGGTTGGTTCCCGGCCTTATCTGGGGGCCCAGCCACTCTCAGTGGCAAGATCACCGTGGAGTCAGCTGGGGCCACTCCAGGACCAGCCACCCTGGCGACTCTCCCTCGAGTGCCCATGGCTGGTCCATCCATTTCTCCTTGCTGCCTCCCCTCCCCAGCCGCTCCTGGCTCTGTCTCTGTGGTGGTGGTGGCGGCGGCAGCGGCGGCGGCTGTGGCTTGAGGTTGCGGCGCTGGTGGGGCTGAAGGTCTAGGGGGAGCTGACTGGTATGGGGGGGGAATTATCTCTTCCAAGTTAGAATCAGGGAGAACGAGGTAAAAGGGGTTCTTTGGGGGACTTATGGAAGGGATTCTGCTTCTCCCGAGGCTGTGACGACACACTCTCTGGACGCTCTGAAGGTTCCACCCCCTTCTCCTGCAAAGTGAGCACTCTCAATGCCTTTAACGGGGCAGGAAGGTAGGGTTTTACCCAAGGGGGAGTTCCACTATATCTTGCCAGACCAGTATATAAGGTAGTTGGTCTGGGTGGCCCTGGGAGCCTCTTTGGAGGATGACATTCTTGACCTGCAAGAGAACACTTGTTAGAAAGGTCCCTTCT
>NW_007186974.1:0-690 GCF_000164805.1 Carlito syrichta
TCAGAGGATCTGGAATGACAGGCACATGCCACCACACCCACCTCATTACTGATGGAAAGTAGAGGTGTGGTCTCGCCGAGTTGCCCAGGTGGGTCTCAGCACATGGCTGGGGCTGACCACAGAACTCAAACAACCAAAGCGCTGGGTTGATGAGGCTGAGCCCCTGAGCCCAGCCTCAAAACTTTATCAGAAATGAACCAGAAGGCCTGACGTGGCAGCCCATGCCTTGAAATCCAGTTCTCTGAGATGCATAGGCAGGCTGATGGCTGGAGTCCAGGAGCCCAAGGCTAGTGTAGGCCAATCTGGGCCATGCAGAGAGACCCAGTCTCTGCACAAATCCAAACAGGAATTTTTGCATCGAGGTGCCCGTTATCCCGGCTACACTGGAGCCTAAGGCACGTGGATCACTGGAGCCCGCAATTTCAAGGCTGGCAGAGAACGTTGGGTGTATCCTCAGGCCCCTTCCAGGGTCACAGAGAAAGACCCTGTCTCAAAAAACATCAGTCATACACAGATTCTCAACTGTGCGTGGTGTGTTCACGGGGGGACTGGCTTTAGAGCTAGGAAAAATGGGATTGGGAGAGCCGGAGGAACCCAGGCAGGGAACCTCATGAACTCCCACACTAAAGAGGGACAGTCATTGGTCAGGGTTGCAAATGGAGGGTGCTGAACTTGGGGGACACTTGTATG
>NW_007186975.1:0-334 GCF_000164805.1 Carlito syrichta
CTTTCTATTCCTTACCTTTGGATTCCTCTACATTCCATTCCATTCCACTCCATTCCGTTCTTCTCTATTCCACTCCTCTCCATTCCTTTCCATTCCACTCCCTTCCTTTCCATTCCATTACTCTCCATCCCATTCCATTGTATTCTTTCTCACTCCATTCCATTCCATTCCATTCCATTTCATTCCTATCCACTCAATTCCTCTCTATTCCATTCCTCGCCACTCCTTTCGACTTTATTCCATTGCACTCCATACCATTCCATTCGTCCTCATAGCTCTCCAAGCAATTTCCTTCCATCCATTCTTCACAATTCTATGTCCCTCCATTCCATTC
>NW_007186976.1:0-429 GCF_000164805.1 Carlito syrichta
CCATTCCTTTTCTTTCCTTTCATCTACATTCCATTCCATTTTTCTCCATTCCTTTCAATAGCATTCCTTTCCATTCCTCATCATTCCATTTGATTCCATTCCATTCCTCTGCATTCCATTCCATTCCTGTCTATTCCAATTCATTCCACTCCATTCAATACCTTTCCATCCCATTCAGTTCTTCTACGTTCAAATGCATTCCATTCCATTCCATTCCTTTCCTATCCTTTTTGTTACTCTCCATTCCATTCCTCTGCATTCCAATCCACTCCACACCAATCCGTTCCATTCCATACCATTCCATTTCATTCCTCTTCATTCCATTGTTTTCCATTCCATTCCCTTCCATTCCATTCCATTTCTTTCCAATCCTCTCCTTTTCATTCCATTAGACTCCCTTCCATTCCATTCCATTTCCTTACTTTCCTC
>NW_007186977.1:0-308 GCF_000164805.1 Carlito syrichta
TTGTATTCCATTGATTCTATTCCTCTCCATTCTATTCCATTCCATTCCGTTCCACTCCATGTCATTCCATTCTTGTACTCTACATTCGATTACTCTCAAAACATTCCATTCCATACCTTTCCATTCATTCCCATTCCATTCCTTTCCATTCCTCTCCATTCCATTCCATTCCAATGCTTTCCACACAATTACTCTTCATTTCATTCCTTTCCCTTCCAATACATACCATTCCATATCATTCCTCCACTTTCCATTCAATTCCATTCCGTTCCTCTCCATTCCATTCCGTTCCATTCCATTCCATTGCA
>NW_007186978.1:0-796 GCF_000164805.1 Carlito syrichta
TATTCCATGTTCATGGACTGGAAAAATCAACATTGCTAAGATGTTTATTCTACCCAGTATAGTCTACAGATTTAACACAAAAGCATTAAATCACCAACAGCATTCTTCTCAGGCCTGGAAATGACAATACAGGAATATATATAGAAACATAAACAACCACAAATTGCCAAAATAATCCTCAGCAAAACAAAACAAAACAAAACAAAAAACAAAATAAAACAAAAAACAAAGAGGGAGGTCTCATGCTCCCAGACTTTAAACTGCATTATAAAACTACAATGATGAAAGCAGCCTGGTATTGATACAAGAACAGGCATACAGACCAATGGAACGGGATCGAGATTACAGAAGTAAAGCCTCAATTTCTTAACCAATTCCTCTTTTACAAAGCCCCTACCATGAACCACTGGGGAGAGGAGAACTTATTCAGTAAATGGTGCTGGGAAAACTGCCTGACCACATGCAGAAGATTAAAACAAGACCCCTACCTATCACCATACACAAAAATCAACTCGAAATGGATCAAAGACCTAGACGTAAAACCTCAAATTATAAGAACTTTAGAAAATGCAGGTGACACCCTTATGGAAATTGAAACTGGCAACCAATTCCTGATCAAAACCCCAAGTGCCCAGGCCATAAGAAATAAGATAGACAAATGGGACCTCATCAAAAGGACAAACTTCTGCAAAGCCAAGAAACCATCAAGAGAGCAGGGAGACATCCTACGGGCTGGGAAAAAGTATTTGCCAACTGTATATTGGACAATGGACTAACATCTAAGACTTACAAGGAA
>NW_007186979.1:0-334 GCF_000164805.1 Carlito syrichta
CTTAACTAGCTGAATTAACCAGAAAGCCAGCTGGCTAACCTGTTGACTTAACTAGCTAGTAACCTAGCTAGCCAGCTGGGTTGCCAGCTGAATTTACTAGCAGACTTAACTAGCTAGCCAGCAGGTTATCCAGCTAATTAAGTTAGCTGAATCCACTAGCTAGCCAGTTGACTTAACTAGCTGACAAAAACATCTTGCCATCTAACTAGCCAGCTGACTTAAGTAGCTAGCTACCTAGATAGCCTGCTGGATAGCTAGATGAATTAACTACCTAATCTAACTAATTAGCCAGCTGGCTAGCCCACTCACTTATCTAGGATGCTACCTCGCTAGC
>NW_007186980.1:0-645 GCF_000164805.1 Carlito syrichta
CGTTAGCCAACAAGTTAAGTCAGCTAACTAAGTCTGCCAACTAAACAGCTAGCTAGCTAAGTCAACAAACTAAGGCAGCTAGCTTACTATTTCCTAGCTATTAAACCAGCTACTTAAGTCTGCTACCTAACTCGTTAGCTAATTAACTAAGTCAGCTAGTTATTCAGCTAGTGATTAGATAGCTACATATTTAATTCAGGTAGTTAAGTCAGCTAGTTAACTAGTTAAGTCAGCCAGTTAAGTCAGCTAGCTAAATAGTTAAGTCAGCTACCTAAGTCAGCTATTTAAGTCAGCTTTCTAATTTAGTCAGCTGTTAAGACAGTTAGCTAGCTAGTTAGCAAATGGATTAAGTCAACAGGTTGAGTCTATTAGTTAGTTAGTTAACTGAAGGCTTAATTCAGCTTTTTGAGTCAGCTAGCTAGCTAGTTAGCAAACGGGTTGAATCAGATGGTTGAGTAGGCTAGCTAGTTATTTATCTAACGAGTTAAGTCAGCTGGATGAGTCAGATAGCTAGCTAGTTAGCTAACGAGTTAAGTAAGCTGGTTGAGTCAGCTTGTTAGCTTGTTAGTTAACGAGTTAAGTCAGATAATTAAGAAAGCTAGGAAGCACGATAGATAGAGTAAGCTAACTAGTTAGCTAGTTGGT
>NW_007186981.1:0-410 GCF_000164805.1 Carlito syrichta
GTTAGCTTGTTAGTTAACGAGTTAAGTCAGATAATTAAGAAAGCTAGGAAGCACGATAGATAAGAGTAAGCTAACTAGTTAGCTAGTTGCTTAAGTCAGCTGGTTAGCCAGTTGGCCATCTAGTTAAGTCAGCTCGCTGTTCAGCAGGTTAGCTAGGTAGTTATGTCAAGTTAAGTCAGCTGGCAAACCACCAGGCTATGTAGGTAGGTAGCTAGTTAAGTCAGCTGACTAACCATCTGGCGTCTAGTTATTTCACCTAGTTAAGTCAGCTGGCTATCCAGCTGTCTAGCAAGGTAGCTAGCTAGTTAAATCTGCTGGCTAGTTAGCTGACTACTTCGTTAAGTCAGCTAGTTAAGTCAGTTGGCTAGGCTACTGGCTAGCTAGGGAGATAGGCAAATATGTCAGCTGGC
>NW_007186982.1:0-384 GCF_000164805.1 Carlito syrichta
AGTAAAGAATACTGTGATGGAAATAAATAACAAACTCATAAGCATGGAAAGCAGAATTAGTCAAGCAGAAAAATGAATCTCAGAGCTCGAAGACCAAAACACAGAACTAACCCAAACTGTCAAAAGCATAGAAAAGAAGCTCAAAAAGACAGTACAAAACCTTCAGGAGATGAATGATCACTTCAAGAGACCGAATCTAAGAGTAATTGGCCTTCCTGAGGCAGAGAGAGAAACAAAGCTCACACTGGAACAAACATTTCATGAAATCATTCAAGAAAACTTCCCTCATCTCATCAAGGATGAAAAAATTCAAACACAAGATAGTCAGAGAATCCCTGCAAGACAACAAATGAGAAGACCAACTCCCAGACATATAATAATTCA
>NW_007186983.1:0-405 GCF_000164805.1 Carlito syrichta
CTAGCTACACAGCTAGCTAGCTGACTTTACTAGCAGAAATAACTAACTAGCTAGCTAATAAAAAGCTAGGTGACAGCTTACTGACTTAACTAGCTAGCTAGCTGATAAAACTAGATGACTTAACTAGCTATCTTCCTAGATAGCAAGCTGCCTTAACTAGCTGAAATAACTAGCTAGTCAGCTGTCTAGCCATCTGAATTTACTAGCTTTTTAACTAGCTAGTGAGCTAGTTAGCCAACTGGCTTAACGAGGTGTCTTAAATAGGTAGCCAGCTGGTTAGCTAGCTTACTTCACTAGTTGATTAATTAGCTAGGTAGCTGGACAGCAATGTGACAATACTAGCTTACTTAACTAGATATCCAGGCGGCTAGTCAGGTGACTTAACTAACTCTCTACCTCTCTATC
>NW_007186984.1:0-337 GCF_000164805.1 Carlito syrichta
GATTGGAGTGGAATGAAATTGAAAGGAGAGGAATGGATGGAATGGAGTTGAGTGAAATGGAATGGAGTAGAGTGGAATGGAATGGAATGGAGAGGAATGGAATGGAGAGGGAAGGAATAGAATGGAATGGAATGGATTGGAATGGAATGGAATGGAATTGTATGGAATGGAATGGAGTGGAAAGAACTGGAGAGGTATGGAACAAAAGCGAATGGAATGTAATGGAGATGAATGGAATTGAGTGGAATAGAATGGAGAGGAAGGAAAAGGAATGAATGGAGACGACTGGAATGGAGAGAAATGGAGTGGAATGTAAGGGAGAGGAATGGAATGTTTA
>NW_007186985.1:0-401 GCF_000164805.1 Carlito syrichta
AATCTTGGTTGAGAGCAGGCTTGGCGTGAGGATTGCCTCTGGCCCAGAGTTCAAGACTAGTCATGAAGACATGGATGCCAACCAAATGGATGACCTCCAGTCCAGAGTTCAAGACAAGTCAGGAAAATCAGGATGTTGACCAAATGAAAAGCCTGTGATTGTAGTATTTTTGAGAGGATGGCCCAAGTTGGGTGGTTTGAGAGCTTCTTGGGCAACCTAGTGAGAAAAGAAAAGAAAGAAAGAAAGAAAGAAAGAAAGAAAGAAAGAAAGAAAGAAAGAAAGAAAGAAATCAAGAAAGAAAGAAAGAAATCAAGAAATCAAGAAAGAAAGAAATCTATTCTCCTGCAAACCTTCTGGCCTCAGTCTTTTCCCCCAACCCCCCAAATGTGAGGTTTCCCCAA
>NW_007186986.1:0-862 GCF_000164805.1 Carlito syrichta
ATTTAGCAAGACCTGGTCTGTACAATTAAAATAAAAAATTAGCCGGGTATAGTAGCAGTGTCTCCAGCTACTTGGAAGGTTGAGGTGGAAGGATCGTGGAACCCGGCAGGCTGATGCTGGGCTGGCCATAAGCGTGCCACCACACTCCAGTCTGGGCGATGGAGTGAGACTCCAACTCAAAAAAAAAAAGAAAAAATGAAAACCAATAGAAGATTAGATGGTAAGATCCACAGTAATTCAGTCGAAGGAAAGTATGGCATCCTGCATAGTTTGATACATTAATAAGATGGTTATAATGATGATGCTAATGACTAGTTTTTGCTTAAGGTGCTTCTAACTTCCTCGTGTTTATTAACACCACCTTTATTTCTGGGCTGTACAGTATTGAATATGGCAAGGAGGTAATATAGTAGGAGGTTTTCACTTGGAATGATAGGTGGTGCCTCTCTAGAGAAAAGCTTAAAGGTGAGTGACTGCACAAGAATATTCTTACGTTGTGCCTGCATTCAACTGCACATTGTGCTACCAAGCACATCAACCTTTTTGTTGACAGGGTGGGGTGGGCATTTTTAATTCACTCATGGGGCGCCTCTGTGGGGTGTGGAATCTCCTAATTGCTTGAAAACCAGTAGTGAACCAGACAGAGGAAAATTCTGCTCTCATATATCCTGTCTAGTAGAAAGTTTAAATAATTAGATAAAAGATAACAATAAACAATGATGTGTGTTGTACAGGATGCTGGGAAAACCAATAGTAAGTTGGTCTGATGAATCCTAGAACCGGGGAAAGGTCTCCCTGAGAAAATGGCAAGGAAGGAGAATCTAGAGGGCTCACTTGCATTTCAAGTGAGACCCAGACATAA
>NW_007186987.1:0-382 GCF_000164805.1 Carlito syrichta
GGAAATCTACACCTTCAGTGCCTACCTTTGGACCCTGCTCTGGCTGGTTCTGCACCCTTCCACCACCTTACCCCCACAATGCCCCAGACCAGCAGGAAGTAGCTAGCAAGAATAATGATGCCCCTCCCGATAAAAAATAGAAAAGGTGGGAATGAAGGGTGCAGGAAGCAACCAGAGGGGCAGCTCCCAAAATGGCACTGACACACCAGACAACAAAGGCCCTAGGTCCCGGCTTCTGTGAGCACAATTCCCCACGCACGCGAATTTCAAACCTTCCCACACGTGAATTTCAAACCTGCAAGCCTCCAACCCGTAGCCAGCTTTGTTATGCGTCCAATAGGACTATAACACGGTGTTGGCCCCACCCTGCTCCCATGCAGCT
>NW_007186988.1:0-703 GCF_000164805.1 Carlito syrichta
CAATAAAGTGAGTCACACAGCTTTTTGGGGTTTCCTGGTACATATAAAAGTTATGTTTCCACTACCATCATTTATACTACAACGTAGTATATTAAGTGTGAAATAGTATTATTTTAAAAAACCAATTATATGCTGAAATTTAAAAATACTCTATTGCTAAAAAAAAAAAATGGTAACGATTATCTGAGCTTTCAGCGAGTCATCTTTTCGCCGGTAGAGGGTCTGTCTAGCCTCATGTTGACGGCTACTGACTGATCAGGGTGCTGGCTGCTGAGGTTGGTGTGGTTGTGGCAACTTCTTAAAATAAGACAACCACTAAGCACACTTCGCTGAGTCTTCCTTTCATGAAATATTTCTCTGGAGCATGTGACGTGGTTTGACAGCATTTTACTCCAACACACTTCTTTCAAAAACAGACTTCTCTCCTCTGCTGCTTTATCACCTAAGTTTATATAATATTCTAAAACCTTTGTTGTCATTTCAATCTTCACAGCATCTTCATCAGGAATAAATTCCATCTCAAGAAACCACTTCGTTCACCTAAAAGAAGCGCTTCATTTGTTCAAGTTTTATCATGAGATTGTAGCCAGTCAGTGGTATCTTCAGGCTCCACTTCTAATTCGAGTCCTCACGTCATGTTTATCACATCTGTAGTTAATTCCTTCTACTGAAGTCTGTAACCATGAGGGTTGGAACCAACTTC
>NW_007186989.1:0-430 GCF_000164805.1 Carlito syrichta
AATGGAGAGGAATGGTATGGAATGGAAAGGCTGGGAATGGAACAGAATGGAGATGAATTGATGGAGAGTAATGGAATGGATAGGAATAGAATGGAGAGGAATAGAATAGAGAGGATTGAAGTAGAAAGGAATAGAATGCAATGAAATGGAAAGGAAAGAACTGGAGTGGAATGGAATGCAGTTGTATGGAATAGAGAGGCATGGAATAGAGCAAAATGGAATAGAATAGAATGGAATGTAATGCAATTAAGTGGAATGGAATGGAATGGAGAAGAATGAAATGGAAAGTAATTAAATGGAACGGAATGGAATGGAATTGCATGGAATGGAATGAAATATAGTGAAATGGGATGCAGAGGAATGGAATGGTGGGAAATGAAGAGCAATGGAATGGAATCAAAGGAATGGAAGGCAAGGAATGTAATTGAGT
>NW_007186990.1:0-308 GCF_000164805.1 Carlito syrichta
AGCCCCCAGAATGAAGGGTCTCAAACTACAAACCTATATATTAAGACATTAATGGAGAGATTAAAAAGAATTGAGTAGACACAAGAAGAAACTAGAAAGGAGCTGATATCTGAGATAACAGTAATAAAGAATATTATGAATGAAATAAATAACAAACTGATAAGCATGGAAAGCAGAATTACCCAAGCAGAAGAAAGAATCTCAGAGCTTGAGGACCAATGTATAACTAACCCGAACTCTTAAAAACCCAGAAAACAAGCTCAAAAAGACAGAACAAAACCTTCAAGAGATGAGTGATTACTTCAAGA
>NW_007186991.1:0-4789 GCF_000164805.1 Carlito syrichta
TGTTGCTGATTTTTTGTCATGATGATCTGTCTAGGGTTGTGAGTGGGGTTTTCAAGTCCCCAGCTATGATAGTGTTAAAGTCAAATGAAAGTTTGTGCTCCTATGTTGGGTGCATATATATTTAGGATAGTTATTTCTTGTTGATGGATTGAACCTTTTATCATTATGTAGTGGCCTTCTGTATCTTTTTTAATTTTTGGTAGCTTAAAGGGTATTTTGTCTGAGATTAAGATTGTGACTCCTACTTTCTTTTTGTTCCGTTCACCTGAAATTTTGTTTCTCATCCTCTTTCTTTGAGTCTGTGAGTGTCCTTTCTAGTGAGATGAGTCTCTTGAAGGCAATATATTGTTGCCTGGTGATATTTTATCCATTTTGCCATTCTGTGTCTTTTTTCAGTGGTGTATTTAGTCCATTCACATTCAGGCTAATTATTGAAATGTGAGAGTTGATCCCTATCATAAGGTTCTTATAGAGTTCTTGTTGCTGTTCCTGTTTGTTGTCTTTTTTTTTTTTTCATTTTGGGGTTGGTTCATGTGTATTTTTAATCTTTTTCCTGTACTCTTTTGAAGAATGTTGTTGTTCTTTTTTCCTTTTCTTCTATGTTTAATACTTTGTTAGTGTTTCTTGTAGAGGTGGTCTGGTGGCAGTGTAAGTTCTTAGGGATTGGATATCTAGGAAAGATTTTAATTCTCCCTTAGTGATGAAGCTTAGCTTGACTGGGTAGGGTATTCTTGGTTGAAATTGTTTATCTTTTAGAACTTTGAAAGTAGGGCTGCAAGCTCTCCTAGCTTAAAGGGTTTCTGTAGATAAATCTGCTGCTGTTCTAATTGGTCTTCCACGAAAATTTTTATTATTATTATAAAGATGTGGGGTACAATTCAGAGTTAGGTATACAAATGTTGATTATGCAGGTACCCTTGTTGATGAGGTGTGCCTTCCCTCCCCTAGCAGTTTCCCTCAACTGCCAATCCAACCTCTCCTCCCTTGACACTTTCCCACTACTGCCAATCCCTTTCTTATACTCTTATCATTGTTCAAGGTCCACTTATGAGTGAGAACATATGGTACTCTATTTTTTTGTTTCTGTGATAGATCACTGAGTATGATCGTCTCTAAAATCCATTCAAGTTGCTGCGAAGTCCCTACATTTGTCCTTGATGGCTACATAATATTCCATTGTGTATATGTACCACTTTTTTATCCATCCAACTTTGATGGGTAGCAAGCTCATTCCATGTTTTTGCAATTGTGAATAGAGCTGCAAAAAATATACATGTGCAGGTATCTTTTTTGTAGAATGATTTGAGCCCCTCCAGCTATATTCTCAATAAGAGGAATTGCTGGGTCATATGGAAGGTCAATTTCTAGTTCTTTCAGAAATCACCACACTGTCTTCTAAAGAGGTTGTACTAGTTTGCATTCCCACCAGCAGTGTAGAAGTGTTCCTTTTCCTCTACATCCTTGCCAGCATCTGTTGTTGTTTGTTTTATTAATGATGGCCATTCTTACTGGGTTTAGGTGGTATCTCAATGTAGTTTGGATTTGTATTTCTCTGATGATGAGTGAGGCTGAGCACTTTTCATGTGTCTGTTGGCTGCCCATATATCTTCTTTTGAGAAGAGTCTATTCGTGTCTTTTGCCCACTTTTTAATGGAGTTGTTTGCTTTTTTCCCCCTTTTGGCACATTTGAGTTCCTTGTAGATCCTAGATGTTAGGCCTTTGTCAGATATACAATTGGCAAACATTTTTTTCCCGTTCTGTGGGCTGTTTCCCTGATCTCTTGATGGTTTCTTTTGCTTTGCAGAAGCTTGTCAGTTTCATGATGTCCCACTTGTCTATCTTATTTCTTAAGTTATGGGCATTTAGGGTTCTGAACAGGAACTTTTTCCCAGTTCCATTTTCATAAATGTATCTCCTGTGTTTTTTAAGATTCTCATAGTTCAAGCTTTCACGTTTAGATCTTTGATCCATTTAGAGTTAATTTTTGTGTATGGTGATAGGTAGGGGTCCTATTTCAATCATCTGCATGTGATCAGCCAGTTTTCCCAGCACCGTTTACTGAATAGGTTCTCCTCTCCCCAGGTGTTGTTGTAGAGACTTTGTCAAAGATGACTTGGCTGAGAAACTGAGACTTTACTTCCAGAATCTCTACCTGTTCCATTGGTCTATATGCCTGTTCATGTACCAATACCAGACTGTTTTGATTACTGTAGCCTTATAGTAAAGTTTGAAGTCTGAAAGTGTGATACTTTCTGCTTTGTTTCCTTTGCTAAGGATTGTTTTGGCTATTTGTGGTCGTTTAGGTTTTGATATGAATTTCTTTATTGTCATATACAGGTGTGAGAAGAACGATGTTGGTAACTTATTGGGTATTTCATTTAATCTTTAGATTGCCTTTGGTAGGATGGACATTTTTTAAATGTTGATTCTTCCTATCCATGAGCATGGAATATTTTTCCATTTGTTTATGACATCTTGGATTTCTTTGAGCAGTGTTTTATAGTTCTCATTGTAAAGGTGTTTCACTTCTCTGGTTAGGAAGGCGCCCAGGTATTTAATTTTTTGTGGTTATTGTGAATGATATTGTGCTTTTAATTTGGGTCTCTGCCTGCTTCTTGTTGGTGTATAGGAATGCAGCTGTCTTTCGCACATTTATTTTGTATCCTGAGACTTTGCCAAAGTCCTTTACCAGCACAAGCAGGTTTATGACAGATTCTCTTGGATTTTCAAGGTATAGGAACATATCATCAGCAAAGAGAGATAACTTGACTTCTTCTTTTCCTATTTGGATACCCCTGACTTCCTTCTCTTGTCTAATTTCCCTAGTGAGGACTTCCAACACAATGTTGAAGAAGAGGGGTGAGAGTGGGCAGCCTTGTCTGTGTTCCAGTTTTCAGGGGAAATGTTTCCAGTTTCTGTCCATTTAGCAATAAGTTAACTTGGGTTTATCGCAAATGGCACTTACTATTGTGAGGTGTATTCCTTCTATACCTAGGTGTTTGAGGGTTTTTATCAAGATGGAATACTGGATTTTATCAAAAGCTTTTTCTGCATCTAATGATATAATCATGTGGTTCTTATTTTTACATCTGCTGATGCATTTAATGTTATTTATGGTCTTTTGAATGTTGAAGCAGCCCTTTACCCTGAAGATGAATCCTACTTGGTCATGGTGAAGGATTTTTGAGATTTTTTTTGTATCCGATTTGCTAGAAGCTTATTGGGAATTTTTGTATCGATGTTCATAATGGATATTGGCCTGTAGTTCTCTTTTTTGGGGGGATCTTTACCCGGTTTGGGTATCAGAGTGATGTTAGCTTTGTAAAATGATTTGGGGAGAATTCCATCCTTCTCAATTGCCTGGAATACTTTCAAAATGATTGGTATCAGCTCCTCCTTGTACATTTTGTAGAATTCTGCTGGAAAACCATCCAATCCTGGCCTTTTTTTGGTAGGTAGTTTTTGTATGATGGAGTTAATTTCCTGGATTGTTATTGGTCTATTTAGTCTCAATGTCTTCTTGTTTCAACCTGGGGAGGTTGTGTGATGTCAGAAAGTCCTCGATTTCATTTAGGTTATCAAGTTTGTTTCCACAAAGGTGTGCATAATAATCTCTGATAATCTTTTGTATTTCTTCAGGGCCAGTTGTGATTTGATCTTTTATGTATTCTGATTGTGTTTTTTGGGATTTTTCTCTCTTTCTTGGTCATTCTGACTAGGGAGTCCATCAATTTTGTTAATTCTTTCAAAGAACCAGTGTTTTGTTTTGTATGATATTTTTGTGTTCTATGTCCATATTTGGGCTCTTATTTTGGTGATTAGTATTCTTCTGCTAATGTTGTGATTTTGGTGGTCTTCTCTTTTCAGCACTCTTAGATGATTTGTTAGTCTCTCCCCTTGTGATCTTTCTGTTTTGTTGATGTGTGCACATAGAGATATTCCCCTCTTCGAATTGCTTTCATGGCATCCCAGAGGTTTGGTAAGATGTTTCTTCATTTTTATTTGTTTCCAGGTATCTTTTAATTTCTGCTTTGATTTCAGTTCTCACCCAGTAGTTTTTCAGCATCATGCTGCTTAGTGCCCATGTCCTTGTGGGCTTTGGGGGAGTTTGTTGGTGTTGGTATTTATTGCACTGTGGTCTGAGAAGATGCACGGCAATATTTCAACCTTAAGAAATTTATTTATTATTGATTTATGGCCAAGAATGTGATCAATCTTGGAGTACGTTCCATGTGGTGAGAAGTAGAATGTATAGTTGTTGGGTGAAATAATCTGTAGTTATCTATTAAGTCCATTTGGTCAAAGTCAAGTTTAGGTTCTGGATCTCCTTGTTCATTTTTTGCCTCGATGATCTATACAGGGCTGTAAATGGGGTATTCAGGTCCCCTGCTATAGTAGTGTTAGAGTCAGTATCTTTTATTAGTTTACTTAATAGTTGCTTTATAAATACTGATACTCCTGTGTTGGGTGCATATATGTTTAGGATGGATATTGCTTGCTGATGGATTGAAAATGTTATCATAATGTAGCATCCTTTTGCATCATTTTTAATTTTTGATAGCTTAATGGTTGTTTTTTCTGATATTAAGATTGCAACTCTTGCCTTCTTTTGTGATCCATTTCCCTAGAAATTTGTTTTCTTTCCTTTAACTTTGAGTTTGTGTGCATCCTTTGTATTGAGATGGGTCTCCTAGATGCAACAAATAATTGGGTCATGGTTTCTTATCCAGTTTGCCATTCTGTGTCTTTTCAGTGGTGCATTTAGTCCATTCACATTCAGACTGATTGT
>NW_007186992.1:0-610 GCF_000164805.1 Carlito syrichta
TCTGGGGCCAGTCATTCGTGACTTCCATTGTTTGGGCACCAAGGTCTGATTGTGTAGTAATTTTCTCTTTAGCACACTTAAAATTGCCTGTGGTCTTCCTTTGATTTTTTCTTATTTGTAACAGAGGTCCTGTTTTTCCCTTTAGCTCTGTTATTCAAGTGTCACTTGAGCAGACTTTTCCTTCTGATGTTTGCTCATCCCTCTATTCTTCCCTGATCTGTGCTCTGGATTTCTTCTATTTTGAAATAGGATGGTGGATGAGAAGTTTTGCTGCCTCTTGTAGTTTTTGAAAGTTGAAAAGTAGGGGGTGGTGTGCTGGGATCCAGAAATGACTTGCAATTTACAGTGTTCACTTATTGTGGTATGTGTTCCCTGAGACAGACTCCCCACCACCACTCTATATGGTGATACAAAGCAGAAACCAGTACAAAAAACAATTGAACACACATACATACAGACATACACACACACACCCCAAAACAAAATGAAATAATAGCAAAGTGACACAAAACAAACAACAACAGCAACAAAAAAACAAGAAACCTGAACACACACCAACACACACACACACACACACACACACACACACACACACACACACACACGCTTA
>NW_007186993.1:0-1483 GCF_000164805.1 Carlito syrichta
CCATCAGGCCCTAGGCTCTTTTTTCCTCCCTCTCTCTTTTCTTCCTCTTTCTTTCTGCTTTGTTTTGTTTTGTTTTGTTTTTTGAGTTGGGCTCCCCCTCTGTTGCAGGCTGAAGAGCAGGGCACTGACCATCCTTCTGCTTTGGATCCTCTGCTTTATTTTACACAAAACTATTTGCTGAGTCAAAGATTGAGTGAATGATGAGCCTTCACTCTTCAAGGGAATGTTGGTGCCCGCTGATTACCTAAAGAGGTTACAATTATGAAAATGGCTTAGGTAATCCTATGATCGCAAGACACAGAGTGAAGTAAACACTAATGACGCCACTGGATGGAAATCAGGGGGAAAATCCAAATCGGTTTACTGAAAAGAACTAAAGAAGGCTTTTATTCTCAGTGAAGTGTTCTAATGCTTTCAAATATAACTTCCACATTACTTCCCATAATTTCAAAGAAGGCCAATCCTATCAAGCTTTCCCATTTTCCTTTCGTGCTGCTCCTCCCTATTTCCTCAACCACAATGGGTCGAAGGGCCCACTGTCAAGAGATTCGAGCCTGTGTCCTGAATAATTAGCATACATGGGAGTTCAAATGTCGACTGAACTTCTATGGCAGAAGAGCATAGAATAATAATACAGACACTTGGACTTGAATATGTTGTATCTTTGGCTCTTGTGCCAGCATGAGCTCCATGGAGCTCTTTCACACCAGTACACAGAAGAAGGTGTGAGGTCTAGGAGCTACGCCTGATCCAGTGAAGGCTGCTCTTGAGAGCAGTGCCCAGGAAAGGAGGGACCTGGAGCCATACCAGACTGACAGTCAGTCACCCTGGTGTCATGGAGCAAGTTCCGCGGAAGGACCATGACCGGAACGGGAAGCAGGAGGCAGTTAAGGAAGGATGTAGCTTCTGATAACAAATCTCCAATGTGATACGAAATTGGAGTTTGCAGATCGCACACAAATATTACATTAGAAAAGAGAAACGGGCAAGAATCATCTCTCCAATACATCCAAAAATTAGCCGGGCGCGGTAGCACGCGCCTGTATTTAGAGCTACTTAGAAGGCTGAAGTTGAAGGATCGCCGGAGCCCAGCGGGTCGAGGCTGCGGTGGCCGGGAGCGGCCACTGCACTCCAGTGTGGGCGACAGAGTGAGACTCCAGCTCCAAACCATAACAGAAAATAGCCAGGTTCCGTGACTCAGCCTGTAATCCTGCGATTGAGGAGGCTGCGGGGAGAGGACAACCTAAGCCCGCGGGTTCGAGACCCACCTGGGCAACTTGGGGAGTCCTCCTCTCTACAATAAATCAAGAAATCAGCCGGGTGTGGACGCACATGCCTGGAATGCCAGCCCTCGGAAGGCTGAAGCGGAAGGATCAATGGAGCCCAGCAGGTCGAGGTTGCGGTGGCCGGAGAGGCCACTGCATTCCGGTGCGGATCACAGAGTGAGACTCCAACTCAGCCCAGAGCCCACGGTACAGAGAAT
>NW_007186994.1:0-796 GCF_000164805.1 Carlito syrichta
CTGTGAGGTCTAGGAGCTACGCCTGATCCAGTGAAGGCTGCTCTTGAGAGCAGTGCCCAGGAAAGGAGGGACCTGGAGCCATACCAGACTGACAGTCAGTCACCCTGGTGTCATGGAGCAAGTTCCGCGGAAGGACCATGACCGGAACGGGAAGCAGGAGGCAGTTAAGGAAGGATGTAGCTTCTGATAACAAATCTCCAATGTGATACGAAATTGGAGTTTGCAGATCGCACACAAATATTACATTAGAAAAGAGAAACGGGCAAGAATCATCTCTCCAATACATCCAAAAATTAGCCGGGCGCGGTAGCACGCGCCTGTATTTAGAGCTACTTAGAAGGCTGAAGTTGAAGGATCGCCGGAGCCCAGCGGGTCGAGGCTGCGGTGGCCGGGAGCGGCCACTGCACTCCAGTGTGGGCGACAGAGTGAGACTCCAGCTCCAAACCATAACAGAAAATAGCCAGGTTCCGTGACTCAGCCTGTAATCCTGCGATTGAGGAGGCTGCGGGGAGAGGACAACCTAAGCCCGCGGGTTCGAGACCCACCTGGGCAACTTGGGGAGTCCTCCTCTCTACAATAAATCAAGAAATCAGCCGGGCGTGGACGCACATGCCTGGAATGCCAGCTCCTCGGAAGGCTGAAGCGGAAGGATCAATGGAGCCCAGCAGGTCGAGGTTGCGGTGGCCGGAGAGGCCACTGCATTCCGGTGCGGATCACAGAGTGAGACTCCAACTCAGCCCAGAGCCCACGGTACAGAGAAATGTGAACTGTTATTTGCTGGAGTGGAACCATGGCC
>NW_007186995.1:0-1703 GCF_000164805.1 Carlito syrichta
TCCTAGTTATGAATATATGGCATACTATTTGGAACAGTGACAGACCCATCTCATAAGACATGCGCCCAGTTATGAACACCTAGCATACAACGTGCAACAGTGACAAGCATATCTCATATAACATGCGCCCAGTTATGAACACCTAGCATACAACGTGCAACAGTGACAAGCATATCTCATACAACATGCGCCCAGTTATGAACACATTGCACACTATTTGGAACAGTGACAGACTCATCTCATATAACATGCATTCGGTGAAGAACATATAGTATACAGAGTGCAACAGTATAAAGCACACACCTCACTATATGTAACCAGTTATAAACACATTGCATACAACATCCAGCAGTGACTGGCACATCTTGCACAGCATGCATCCAATAACAAACACACAGCATACTACTTGGAACAGTAACAAACCCATCTATACAGTATGGACCCAGTAATTAACACATTGCTTACAAAGTGCAATAGTGAAAAACACATCTCATATAACATGCACACAGTTATGAACACATCACCCAAAATATGCAACAGTGACAAGCATATCTCATACATCATGCACCCTGTTATATATACATGGCATACAATGTCCAGCAGTGACAAGCACATCTCATAAGAAATGCACCCAGTTATGAACACATCTTATACAATTAGCAATAAAGAAAGACACATCTAATACACAATGTTCTCAGTAAAAACACATCCCACAAAATGCAAGAGTGGCAAGCACAATCATACAGCATACACCCGGTTATGAACACATTTCATATATGTTGAACAGTGACGGACACATCTCGTACAACATGTACCAATTAAAAAAACATTTCATACAATGACTAACAATACCACTTATATCTTGTATAACATGCACCCATATACAAACACATTGCATACAAAATGCAATAGTGACAAGCACATCTCATACAACATTCATCCATTTATGTATACATCTCACACAATCTGCAATAGTGAAAGACAAATCTAAAACAAAAATTCCCAGGTAAAACAAATACCATAATATGCAAAAGTGGCAAACAGGTGTAATACAACATGCACCCACTTATGAACACATTGCACACAAAGTGTAAGGGTGATAAACACATCTCATACAACATGTACAATTATGAACACATTGTGTACTACTCGGAACAGTGACAGACACATCTCATACAACATGCATTCAGTGAAGAAGACATGGCATACAGAGTGTAACAATATAAAGCACATCCCATACTATATATACCCAGTTATAAAAATATTGCATACAACATCCACCAGTGACAGGAATATCTTATACAAGATGCATTCACTTATGAAGACATGACATACTACTTGGAACAGTGACAGACACATCTGATACAGCATGCACCAAGTTAAAGACACTTTTCATAAGACTTGCAGCAGTACCAGGTGCATCTCATACAGCATGCACCCAGTTACGAACACATCATATACAACATGCAACCGTGAAAACGTGTGTCACACGACATGCACCCAGTTATGAACATATCACATACAACATAGTATGGTAACACAAAATTCTCATGCAACATGCACCCACTATAAACACACAGCATACAACATGCAACAGTTACTAGCACATCTCACACAACATGCACCCAGTTATGATCATACCGCATACTACCTGGAACAGTAACAGATACTTCTCATACAACATGCATTAAGAACACATGGCA
>NW_007186996.1:0-2188 GCF_000164805.1 Carlito syrichta
TATTTTTGTTCTATGCTTTCTTTAATCAGCCATTCTATTATAGAACAAAATGTACCATACAAGATTCTTTCCTATATAATTATTATCTTTTTCTTTATTCTTTTTTACTGAAAACATACCTTACACCAACAACTTTTTTACATTTTTTTTTTAACCTCAGAGCTCTAACCAAAGTAATAAGTTCATATGCAGCGGAAGGGCTTAGATAGGATCTAATGTGGAATTATTAGGGAAATCCAAAGCTATACAAAAGGCACCCAAAAAGTACAGTGGTGATGGCTCAGGGTAAGGAATACGAGCTTTAATTTTTGTCATAATGTCCCTTTTCAATAATGGAGTTGGACACATTGGCATAACAAAGAAAGAGTGTTGAAATATTTTATCTCTCAGAACACATGGAAGTAATGGCATAGTGAGGGGCCTGGATATAATGTCCTGTAACCCCACAACCAAAAGGGATGAAGGAGGGAGTGGACCAGGAATTTAAGTAGAGCTGAGCATGTAGCTCCTGTATTAATAACAAATGATATAACCCCGCCAGCTACTGATATTTCCACCCTAGGCTTGGTTGGTTTAATGGTTTGTTTTGAAGATGTTGGGGCTATTAAGTTAGGGGTGAGCCAACCTGACTGGAGCAAGCCCAAGAGATTTTTTTTTTGAGATGCCTGTTATTCCTTAATTACAGCAAGCCTCTGGGCCATTTGCTCTCTTCCAGCTAGGTGAATGAGGCAATCATGAGCCCAATGTCCATGCTGTTTGCATTTGGGACAGGATTTTGCTGGTGGGCAGGGCTTGACAGTCTTTGGCCATATGCCCATTTTGACAGCATTGGATATAAACCTGGGAAGAGGGCTGTGTACCCCTTCTGCTATTGGCCATCTGGGTTGGAAGATTATCAGTGGTGGCTTTTTCTTTTAAAGTGATAGATAAAAGCTAAAGTGCTTTCTGCATATGTTGGTGGTCCTGCATTTCTTCCTCCTTTTGGTTGTAAAGATTTTAAAGGCCATGTCCAATAGCTCTAGTTGAGGGGTTTGTGGGCCCTTTTTTAATTTTTGGAATTTGTGCCTAATATCTGGTGGTGACTGGGAGATAAAATAAATAGCCAAAAGAGTTTGTCCTTCCATAGAGTTTAAATTAATATTTGTAAACTGCTGCAATGCCTTAGAGAGGCGACTTAAAACACTGTTGGATTTTTATCTGGCTGTTGAAAAACCTCTTTTATTTTGTCTTAGTTAGCCTGTTTATTAACACCTTTTTGTAGTTAGCTAACAGGATTTATTTACATGATCCCTTTACTTTTGTCTGGGAAGAAGGTTGATATAGTTCCAGTTTAGATATAACTTGAGAGAAATGGATGATAAGAAAATGACAAAGACTTGTTGCCGATTGGATTTGGTTACCAGGGAGGGCTATACTGGAAGGCACAGAGGTTGAATTGCTGTAGAAGTGGGTGGAGCTGAAGAGGAAGGAGGGGGCTCCTCTGCAGGATTGAAATCTGAGATGGGAGAGGAGCAAGTCGCCGGGAGGGGCCTTACAGTGTTTGTGGTGGGGGAAGGGAAGTTTGAAGGAGGAAACAGAGACACATGAAGGGCAAAGGGAAAGAGAGAAGTTGTAGAGGGGGTGTTTATGGAAGAGAGAAAGGGATGGAACATGGGGAATCTCTACCCACCATTCTGAACACTCACAGAAGTTATATATGGCACTGATGTTGGTTGTCTAAGGGATATGTTGGCAAGTCTTGTGTGTGTAGAGGCGAATTAGGATTTGGGCTTGATATTGGGAGAGAGAGAGAGAATCGGCCGGCAGGGATTACAAGCCTCCCATAGGGAACAGGCAGACTAAACGGAGCATCCCCCAAAGAGTCAGCTGTCCAAGAAGTGTGACTATGGCAAAGTCTGTCATCACAGAGCTTTGGCATAGCCTGGGTTCTCCTTGAGAACTGAGGGGATCAAGGCACCCAGCACTAGGATTTTCAGAAACAGACAGAGAGCACTTGACCAAGGCGGTGGGTAGGGAGTGTAGTTGCAATTCCTGCTGGTAGAACAGGGCTTACTGTGGGGCAACAGATGTGAAACCTCCAAGGTTTATTGTTGCCTGACAGATATAAACTGCTGTGGGTTAGCAGCCGTGGGGCCCCGGGCCCACTGCAAACCACAGTCACGGGAGTTTTTAAAGTTTGAGAGAGATA
>NW_007186996.1:2218-6351 GCF_000164805.1 Carlito syrichta
GGGACAGAGAGAGAAAGCAAGAGGGGGGTGGGGAGAGGGCGAGAGAGTATGAGAGAAAGCAAGAGAGGGAGAGAGAGGGGAGAGAGGGCGAGAGAGAGTGAAAGAGAAAGAAAGAGAAAAGGAGAGAGAGTAAGAGAGTGACGGGGACAGAGAGAGGGAATAAGAGAGAAGGGGAGCTATGCAGGGAGAAGGGTATATTTATGAACCTTGAACCTTGTAGGGGCTGGCCCGCGCCATGCCTGGGTCCCATTGGAGGAGACCATGAGGCAGCATTTCTATAGGAAGAGGTTGTTTGAGCACAGGTTTAAGTTTTGTGCCAGTAAGAAAAGCTGCTTAGGGCCTTTGTTGTCTTTGGGAGGCAGCACCATCTTGGGGATGCCCTTCTGACTGTTGTCTGTGCCTTTCAGGTCCCATGCAGGGCCTGATATTGCAGCCCCCTGCAGCTGCTGTTCCACTGCATGCATGGGAGTCTTGGGTTTCAGCTCCCTCCCTGGCTATATCATCTCTCCCCCAGCACCCAGCACCAAGCTGCTGGTCACTCAAGGAAGCTCTGGGCGCCCACCCCTCAGAGACACCAGTCCCATTCCCAGCTGAAGTACCCTGTGGGGGGCCCAGGGCCACTCTCACTGCTCACTGCCTGCCCTTTGGAGCTCTGGAGCTTTGGGCCCACCCTGGCTGAGGCACTCAGTGTGTGACCCCAAGCTTGGGGACCCAGAGAAGTGGAGAAAATGGATCTACAAAAACTGCCTTGGCCATTCTCCAGGCAGATACTTCCATTGCCATGCCTACCTATCAACAAAACCTACTGCGATTCCTAAGGTAACATTGCTAAACAGGAGACAAAGCCCCACCCCTACACTGAATCAGACTAAAGTAACCCCCAGGCAGCAGACTTAAAAAAAAACAAAAAACTGCAAGTAAATCTAGCTGCTTGCAACAAAAAACAAAGGGGAGAGGCTGGAGATCAGAGCTGAAGAGATTTTAGTCTGATCTCTTATTTTGACTTATGATTTTATCATTTTTACTATTTTGATCATGTTTGTTGTTTGCCTTCTGTCTTACACTGTTTCATGATTTTATTGGTCTGTTTCTGTGTAGCGATCAGTATTCTCTAGGGAATATTTCTTACGTGTCCTGTTTCACTTCTTTCCAGGCTTTTGTCTCTTTCTCACCTGATAGTTGGTATGTATGTCTGTTTTCTCTCTCACTCTTTTCTGTTTCTAACTTCCTATTGACCCCCCCTTCTCCATTATTTTCCTCTTTTATATCACCTTTTTAATCTAGGGACCAAGACTACATACTGCTGCATGAACAGATTGTAAGGAAGAGAGAAATAGGTTCCAGGGTGCTCATACATCTGTACATAGATGCTAGAACCAGCGTATAAATTCTGAACCACAGATTCCCCCTGCATTAAAGCTCAAAACTGCAAAAAGTACAGCCTGGAGCCAACACTCCAACCTCAAAAGTGAACAAAGCCAGAAGACCTTCATAAGGAAGAACAGGATATTGCAGAAGAGAAACAAAAGCAGCCCCACCTTCCCTCAAAAACAGAATTAAAGATGGGGAGGGAAAGGAGGAGAGAGAGAAAAATCTACACAAGTGAAGAAAAACCAAAAGAAGAGTATTGGTCTCTCCCAGACGATTGGGAGGGCAGACACTGAGAAAACTGACTTTGGAATGCAAACAATGAAGAGTCCCCAGAATGAAAGGTCTCAAACTACAAACCGAGATATCAAGAAACTACTGGAGAGATTAAAAAGAACTGAGGAGCCACAAGAAGAAAGTAGGAAGGAACTGATATCTGATAACAGTAATAAAGAATACTGTGAATGAAATAAGTAACAAACTGATGGTCATGGAAACTAGAATTACCCAAACAGAAGAAACAATCTCAGAGCTTGGGGACCAAAATATAGAACTAACCCAAACTCTTAAAACACAGAAAATAAGCTCAAAACCAAAACAAAACTTTCAAGAGATTTTCAATTACTTCAAGAGACTGAACCTAAGAGTAACTGGCCTTCCTGAGGCAGAAAGAAAGACAGAGACCACACTGCAACAAACTTCCCATGAGATCATTCAAGAATACTTCCCTTATCTAATCAGTGATGCAAAAATTCAAACACAAGAGATTTAGAGAACCCTTGCAAGACAACAGTGAGAACACCAACTCCTAGAAACATAATAATTCACCTAAGTAAAGTAGGCATGAAAGAAAAAATCCTAAAGGCAGCAAGAGAAAAAGGCCAGATCACCTATCATGGAAGACCAATCAGAATAGCAGCAGATTTATCTATAGAAACCCACAGGCTAGGAGAGCTTGGAGCCCTATCTTCAAAGTCCTAAAAGATAAACAATTTCAACCAAGAATAACCTACCCGGCCAAGCTAAGTTTCATCAGCAAGGGAGAATTAAAATCTTTCCCAGATATACAATCCCTAAAAATGTACGCTGCCACCAAACCACCTCTACATGAAACACTTTAGAAAGTACTAAACACAGAAGAAAAGGAAAAAAGAACAACGTTCTTCACAAGAGTACAGAAAAAAGAATAAAATACACAGGAACAAACCCCAAAACCAAAAGAAAGACAAAAAAAACAAGTGGAAGAAAAACAACTCTATAAGACCTCTATGATAGGGAAGAACTCTCACATTTCAATAATTAGCCTGAATGTGAATGGACTAAACGCACCACTGAAAAGACATAGAATGGAAAAATGGATAAAATTTCACCAGGCAACAATATACTGCCTTCAAGAGACCCATCTCACTAGAAAGGATATACACAGACTCAAAGTAAGAGGATGGGAAACAAATATTCAGGTGAATGGAACACAAATGAAAGGAGGAGTTGCGATCCTAATTTCAGACAAAATACCATTTAAGTTATCAAAAATTTAAAAAGATACAGAAGTCAACTACCTAATGATAAAAGGTTCACTCCATCAAAAAGAAATATCTATGCACCCAACATAGGTGTGCCAACTTTCATAAAGCAATTTCTAGGAAAACTAAAGAAAGATATTGACTCTAACACTATCATAACTGGGGACTTTAATACCCCACTCACAACCCTAGAGAGATCATCAGGACAAAAAATCAGCAATGAGATCTGGAACCTTAATGTGACTCTGGACCAAATGGACTTAATTGATGCCTACAAAACACTCCATGCAAAGACCACAGAATACACATTTTACTCATTACCACATGGAACATATTCTAAGATCGACCACATACTTGGCCATAAATCAAGCATAAGCAAATTTAAAAGGACTGAAATTTTACCATGCACATTTTCGGATCACAGTGGAATAAAAATAAACATTGACACCAACAAAGTCCCCCCAAAACCAACAAAGACATGGACACTAAACAGCATGATGCTAAACAACTCCTGGGTCAATGATGAAATCAAAATAGAGATCATAAGATACCTGGAAACAAACGAAAATGAAGAAACATCTCACCAAAATCTGAGGGATGCCCTGAAAGCTGTAGTAAGACAGGAATTTATATCCCTACAAACACACATGAGGAAAATGGAAGGAACAGAAATTGACAACCTAACAAGCCACCTAAAGAAGCTGGAAAAGCAAGACCACAAAAACCCTAATTTCAGCAGAAGAATCCAGATCACCAAAATAAAAGCCCAAATCCAGGACACAGGAGAAAAAAGATAATACAAAAAATCAATGAAACAAAAAGCTTGTTCTTTGAAAGGATAAACAAGATCGATGGTCCCCTAGCTAGACTAAGAAAAAATGAGAAAAAACCCAAATAAGCACAATCAGAAAAACAAAAGATGAAGTCACATCTGACCCTGAAGGAATACAAAAGATCATTAGTGACTACTACGTACACTAGTATGGAAACAAACTTGAAAACCTTAAGGAAATGGAGGACTTTCTGACATCACACAACCTACCTAGGTTGGAACAAGAAGAAATTGAGACCCTAAATAGACCAATAACAATCAAGGAAATCGACTACGTAATACGAAAACTTCCTACAAAAAAAAGCCCTGGTCCAGATGGCTTTCCAGCAGAATTCTACAAGACATTTAAGGAGGAGGTGATACCAATCCTACTGAAGGTATTCCAGGTGATTGAAAAAGATGGACTCTCC
>NW_007186996.1:6803-8748 GCF_000164805.1 Carlito syrichta
TCAAAACAAAAACCACATGATCATATCATTAGATGCAGAAAAAGCTTTTGATAAAATCCAACACCCCTTCTTGATAAAATCCCTTGAACATCTAGGCATACGGGACACATATCTCAAAATAGTAAAAGCCATCTATGAGAAACGCACAGCCAGCATACTCCTTAATGGACATAAATTGGAACCAATTCCCCTGAAAACTGGAACTAGACAAGGGCGCCCATTCTCACCCCTCCTGTTCAATATAGTATTGGAAGAGAAGAGGAGGTAATCAGGGATATCCAAATAGGAAAAGAGGAAGTCAAGTTATCTCTCTTCGCAGATGATATGATTGTGTACCTTGAAAACCCAAGAGAATCTGTCAAAAGCCTCCTTACATTGATAAAGGCTTTTGGCAAAATCTCAGGATACAAAATAAATGTACAAAAGACAATTGCATTTCTCTACACCAATAATAAACAAACAGAAACCCAAATAAAAAACACAATTCCATTCACAATAGCCACAAAAAAATGAAATACCTTGGCATCTTCCTAACCAGAGATGTGAAAGACCTTTACAATGAAAATTACAAAACTCTGCTCAAAGAAATCAAAGATGACACAAACAAGTGGAAAAATATCCCATGCTCATGGATTGGAAGAATCAACATTGTGAAGATGTCCATCTTACCTAAGGCAATCTACAAATTCAACGCAATACTCATGAAATTACCAGCAACATTCTTCTCAGACCTGGAAAAAACAACACAGGAATTCACATGGAAACACAAATGTCCAAGAATAGCCAGAACAATCCTCAGCAAAAGAAAACAAAGCAGGTGGTATCACATTACCAGACTTCAAACTTTACTATAAAGCTACAATCATCAAAACAGCTTGGTATTGGTATAGGAACAGGCATATAGATCAATGGAATAGAATTGAGATTCCAGAAGCAAAACCTTAATTTCTCAACCAACTTATCTTCAACAAAGCCCCCACCACCTACCACTGGGGAGAGGAGAACTTATTCACTAAATGGTGCTGGGAAAACTGGCTGACCACATGCAGAAGATTGAAACAGGACCCCTATCTATCCCCATACACAAAAATTAACTCCAAATGAATCAGAGACCTAAATGTAAAACCTCAACCCATAAGAATCTTAGAAAATTTCCATACTCTCATGGAAATTGGAACTGGCATCCAATTCCTGAACAAAACCCGAAACCCACAGCTCATAAGAGAGAAGATAGACAAGTGGGACAAGAGAGCATAGAGACAGCCTACAGACTGGGAAAAAGTATTTGCCAACACCAGGTCTGACAAAGGCTTAACTTCCTGGATCTACAAGGAACTCAAACGTACTGAAAAGAAGAAAACAAACAACCCCATTATAAAATGGGCATAAGATATGAACAGACACTTCACAAAAGAAGACATCCGAGCAGCCAACAAACACATGAAGAAATGCTCAACCTCACTTATCATCAGGGAGATGAAAATCAAAACCACACTGAGATACCACCTAACTCCAGTCAGAATGGCAGTTATCAACAGCTCAAAAAATAACAGCTGCTGGAGAGGGTGTGGTGAAAAGTGAACACTTCTACACTGTTGGTGGGAGTGTAAACTAGTGTAACCTCTGTGGAAAGCAGTGTGGCAATTCCTAAAAGCTCTAAAAATTGACCTTCCATATGACCCTGCAATCCGCCTACTGGGAATATACCCTGAAGACCTCAAATCACTCTATAAAAAAGATACCTGCACATGTATGCTTATTGCAGCATTGTTCACAATAGCAAGAACCTGGAAACAACCATGCTGCCCATCAAAAGTGGACTGGGTTAAAAAAATATGGTACATATACACGATGGAATACTATGCAGCCATAAAAAAGAACAAAATCATGAATTTCACAGCAACCTGGATGGAACTAGAGTCTATAATACTGAGTGACCTCTGGC
>NW_007186996.1:8827-11242 GCF_000164805.1 Carlito syrichta
CCAATGTAATACTATAAGAAAATGACTGACAGTAGTGGGAAACTATGGGGGGGAGGGGGATGGAATTAACAGTCGCAAATATCTGTCTGGGGATGGGGAAATGCCTCTTATCAACAGGGTGCCTGAATGAAGCCTAATTATACACCTAACCCTTAACTGTACCCCACAAAATCATAATAAAAATATTGATTAAAAAATTTTTTTGAAAATTCTTCTGTTGAAGTGGGCACCAAAGGAAGATCCAAAGCTTACCTGTAAAATGACTGCTTACCTCCCTAATCCTGAATTGTGTCCCACATCTTCAAAATAAATACATTTTAAATGTTTTTTAAAAACACCATTGTATAGTATGTATGTAGTTAACATTGTATGTAGTTAACAATGTATGTAGTTAACATTGTATGTAGTTAACATTGTATACAATGGTGAAATATTGAATATGCTGTCATGAATGTATGATCAAGACAAAGATATCCACCATTACCAATTTCTAACTAACATTGTACTACAGGTCTTAGTTCAATAAATCAAGAAAAAATAAAAACTGATAAATTTTGAAAAGAAAAGAATAAAATTGTCATTCACAGATTACAGCTATGACTATGCTTGTTGATAATATAAAATAATATGAAAATAAAATATGATAATTGCTAAGTGAATTCAGCAAGATTATCAAACATAAAAATCAATTTACAAAATCAGTTGCATTTCTATATATTTACCATGAACAGTTACAAAAAAAATCTTTCAATAATATCATTTACAATAGCATCAAAAACTTCAAATATCTAAAAATCTAGCAAAAATGTACAGCATCTCTACACTGAAAACAATAAAAACATATCTGACAGAAAAACATAAAAGATCAAAATAAATGGGTGCTATCCTTTAATAAAAAAGAAAAGAAAAACTCTCTGCATGGGAGATTTGTCTTGTCTCCCCACTTATTTATTTTTCAGTCATTATTTCTATACTATCAAATACTACCTTATCTCATTCAAACTTCTAGTTCTAGTCAGCCATTGAGAGCTCTTTAACTCTCCTGTCTACCTTTGACATACTCTTATCATTGTGAGTTAGATGTTTGTTTGTACCTTCCTTGCTTTCTGGCAATACAAGATGCTTCTGGCTGATCTTATATATTTCCTACCCCGGTCCTAGAACCAGAAGTCTATTAATTTTTGACTCTTGGATCATTTCTAGTTTTTTCCCCACTATTTCTAGACAAGGCTTCAGTGAGCATCCTTGAGAACATATAAATGAATGTAACTATCTGATAATTTCATTTGAGCTATAAATGGGCCAAAACTGGAACTTGGATGAGGTTGATGAAAGGATTTAGACCAAACCTCCCTCTGTCTGGCAGGTCCATATGCATTTAAGACTAGGATTCGTGGGGTGAGTGGAACTGGGTAATGTCACTCTCTTAATACATCTATTTGTATCGAAGGTGAGACTTTGCAGGTCTGGATGTAAAAACAGGTCCTAACTGATCACACCAAATACCCATGAGGATGCCGAGCAAACAAATGTTAGTACATTGCTGGCAGGAATGCGAGATGGTACAGCCACTCTGGAAAACAGTTTGGAATTTCTAGAAAGTTAATAATACACTTTTCGTATCACTGGCCACTCAAGTCTCAGATATTCAAAACAAATAAAAACATGTCCACCAAAACACTAGTACACACATATTTACAGTGGCTTTGTTTGTGACAGCCCAAACCTGGAACCACCTGAATGCCCATCAATAGGTGAACAGATGAACAAATTTTAGTCTATCTAGACAATAGACTAGTACTCAACAAGGAAATAAATTAACTATTGATATGTGTAACATCATGGAAGAATCTCAAAAATATTCTGCTGAGCGAAAGAAGCCAGACCACAAAACAGTACATTTGACAAGATGCAATTTATGTAAAACTCTAGAACTGGGGTGGGGTGAGGTTGGTGGAGGAGACTGACTATAAAGGGGCTAAAAAGAACTTTTTAGGGAGATGGATGTGTTCTGCATCTTGGATATAGTAGTGGTTACACAAGCTTATACATTTACCAAAACTCTTTGAACCATTCACTTACAATGGGTGAATTTTATTGTATGTAAATTACAGCTCAATAAATTGATTAAAAGAAAACAACAGGCCGGGCATGGTGGCTCAAGTCTGTAATCCCAGCACTTTGGGAGGCTGAAGAAAGAGGATTGCCTGCTTCCAGGGGTTCAAAACCAGCCTGGATGATTTGGTGAGACCACATTTCTACAATAAAACAAAAAATTAGCCAAGTGTGGTGGTCCATGCCTGTAATTCCAGCTACTTGGAAGGCTAAGGCAGAAGGATCACCTGAGACCAGCAAGTCGAGGCTGCTGTGGCTATGAGCATGCCACTGCACTCCAGCCTGGGTGACAGAGTGAGA
>NW_007186996.1:11843-28021 GCF_000164805.1 Carlito syrichta
GGGTTCAGAGTCTTGGGATTTGAGGTGTTTATGTAACATAAGCTCACTCATTCTTTCATGAATCTTTGTTGAGGGCTTACAATGTGCCAGGTGCTATTTTAGTCACTGGGCACAAAGCAGGGTCAAAACAGAAAAGTCTCTGCTATCAGGGGACTCACCTTCTAATGACAGTTACAGCCCATCACTTCACCCGGAGGCAAGTACTTTGAAGGACAACAAAGGGAGGGGAGAATCGCTTAAGTTGGGGTGGCCAGGGCTCCTCTGTGGAGGAAACACTTGAGCAGGGCCTTTGTACCCATCAGTTAGGGAAAACTGGAACACACAGGTTATGGGATACATTCCTAGCAGGGTAATTTCTGGGTCAAAGAGTATATGTATTTCAAGACTTCTGATAAATATTGCTAGATTTTTCTCAGGAAAATTTCCTGGATTGCTTTTTTAAAGGGGGGCTGGTGAATATTATGTGTTTTAGGAATGTCTCAGAGAGTTTAAAAAGTAAATAAGATGGTGCGGTGGGTCATGTCTGTAATCCCAACACTTTGGGAGGCCATGGCAGGAAGATCACTTTAGCCCAGAAGTTTGAGACCAGCCTGGACAGCAGAGCAAGACCTCATCTCTACAACAAATGAACAAACAAAAAAAAAAACCAAAGAAACAAAATTAGCAGGATGTGGTGGTGCACACCTGTAGTCCCAGCTACTTGGGAGGCTGATGCCACTGCGAAATTCATGATTTTCTTCTTTTCATGGCTGCGTAGTATTCCATCGGGTATATGTACCACATTTTTAAAATCCAGTCCTCTTTTGATGGACAGAATGGTTGCTTCCAGGTTCTTGCTATTGTAAACAATGCTGCGATAAACATACATATGCAGGTATCTTTTTCACAGAGTGATTTGAGTTCTTCAGGATATATTCTAGTAGAGGGATTGTGGGATCATATGGAAGGTTGATATTTAGAGCTTTTAGGAAACACCACACTGTTTTCCACAAGGCTGCACTCATTTACATTCCTACCAACAGTGTAGAAGCATTCTGTTTTCACCACACCCTCTCCAGCAGCTGTTATTTTTTAAGTTGTTGATAATAGCCATTCTAACTGGAGTTAGGTGTTATCTCAGTGTGGTTTTGATTTGCATTTCCCTGATGATTAGTGAGGTTGAACATTTCTTCATGTGTTTGTTGGCTGCTCAGATGTCTTCCTTTGTGAAGTGTCTGTTCATACCTTTTGCCCATTTTACAATGGGGTTGTCTGTTTTTTTCTTTTCAGCACGTTTTAATTTCTTGTAGATCCAAGATGTTAAGCCTTTGTCAGACCTGGTGTTGGCAAATACTTTTTCCCAGTCTGTAGACTGTCTCCCTGCTCTCTTGATGGTTTCTTTGGCTTTGCAGAAGCTCGTCAGTTTAATAAGGTCCCACTTGTCTTTGTTCTCTCTTATGACCTGTGGGTTTCGGGTTTTGTTCAGGAATTGGATGCCAGTTCCAATTTCCATGGGGGTATGCCCTTCATTTTCTAAGGTTCTTATGGTTTGAGGTTTTACATTTAGGTCTCTGATCCATTTGGAGTTAATTTTTGTGTATGGGGATAGGTAGGGGTCCTGTTTCAATCTTCTGCATGTGGTCAGCCAGTTTTCCCAGCACCATTTACTGAATAGGTTCTCCTCTCCCCAGTGGTAGGTGGTAGAGTCTTTGTCGAAGATGAGTTGGTTGAGAAATTGAGGTTTTGCTTCTAGAATCTCAATTCTATTCCATTGATCCATATGCCTGTTCCTATACCAATACCAAGCTGTTTTGATGATTGTAGCTTTATAGTAAAGTTTGAAGTCTGGTAATGTGATACCACCTGCTTTGTGTTTTTTTGCTGAGGATTGTTCTGGCTATTCTTGGACATTTGTGTTTCCATGTGAATTCCCGTGTTGTTTTTCCTAGGTCTGAGAAGAATGTTGCTGGTAATTTTATGGGTACTGCATTGAATCTGCCGATTGCCTTGGGTAAGATGGACATCTTCACAATGTTGATTCTTCCTATCCCTGAGCACGCAATATTTTTCCACTTGTTTGTGTCATCTTTGATTTCTTTGAGCAGAGTTTTGTAATTTTCATTGTAAAGGTCTTTCACATCTCTGGTTAGGAAGATGCCAAGGTATTTCATTGTTGTGTGTGGCTATTGTGAATGGAATTGTGCTTTTTATTTGGGTTTTTGTTTCTTTATTATTGCTGTAAAAAAATGAGATTGTCTTTTGCACATTCATTTTGTATCCTGAGACTTTGCCAAAGACCTTTATTGGTGTAAGGAGGTTTTTGACTGATTCTCTTGGGTTTTCAGGGTACACAATCATATCGTCTGCAAAGAGAAATAACTTGACTTCTTCTTTTCCTATTTAGATACCCCTGATTGCCTTCTCTTCTCTGATTGCTTGAGCCAGGAATTCCAATACTATGTTGAACAGAGAGATGAGAGTGGGCATCCTTGTTTTGTTCTGGTTTTCAGGGAAAATGGTTCCAATTTTTGTCCATTTAGGAGTAGCTGGCTATGGGTTTCTCATAGATGGCTTTTACTAATGAGGTATGTTCCCCCTATGCCTAGATGTTTGATGGTTTTTATTAAGAAGGGGTGCTAAATTTTATCAAAAGCTTTTTCTGCATCTAATGATAAAATCATGTGGTTTTTTGCAAAAGAGGAAAATTATGGAGGAAGGGGGGTCAATAGGCAGTTAGAAAGAGAGGAAATTGAGAGGGAAAACAGACATACATATCAACTAACAAGTGAAAAAGAGACACAAGACTGGAGAGAAGTGAAAAAAACAAATGAGCAAAATTCCCTAAAGGATACTGCTAGCTACACAGAGACAGACCAATAAAATCATGAAACAGATAGTGTAAGTCAGAAAGGGAACAAAAGTGAGCAAAACAAACAGTCAAAATGATAAAATCAAAAGTCAAAATAAGAGATCAGACTAGCTCTGGAATCTTTCTTGGATTTCTAAAGTCCCTTTAGCTCTGATCTCCAACCTCTCCCTTTGTTTTCCTTACAGACATCTAGATTTACTGGCAGCTTGGGTTTGGTTTTTTTTAGACTGCTGCCTCATAGGTCTGTGACACTGCCTTTGTCTGATTCAGTAGGCGACAGGCTTTGTCTCCTGTTCAGCGATGTTACCTTAGGAATGAGGTGGAAGCTGCTGATAGATGGACGGAGAATGGCCGAGGTGGCAGCTTCACTTTCATGAATCTTTTCTCTTTGCTCGTCTGGGTCCCTGTGTTATCCACTGTGATGGACTGTTCTGGAGTGGGAGGCACTGGGGATCAGCTGCACAGCTGGGCACTGGGTCCGGAGTGTAGCCAGCAGGCTGGGGTGGAGGAGGGGGTCAGGAGTTCCCTCCTCTGGAGCTGAGAGCCTCTGATCAGCACCTTCTTAAGATATGCTGTTTCCTTACACAAGCATGGGATTGCATGCTGAGTCCCTCAGCCAGGGTGGGCTCAGATCTCCAGAGCTCCAAAGCTCCAAAGGGCAGATGGTGGGCAGTGAGAATGGCCCTGGGTCCCTCACAGGGTACTTCAGCCAGAAATGGGACTGGTATCTCTGAGGGGCGGGCACCCAGAGCCTCTGTGGGTGACCACCAGCTTGATGCTGGGTGCTGGGTGAGACGATGTAGCCAGGGGGGGAGCCAAGACCCGGGACTCCTGCATGGGCAGGAGTCACATATAGTGGAGCAGCAGCAGCCAGGGGCCACAATATCTGGCCCTGCATGGGACCGAAGGTACCCGGGCCTCGCACCAGTACCGCTGGTGGTGGGCAGGGGAGTGGGGGAAGAAAAGTAAGAGTCTTTTTGGGAACTCACGTTCAGAGAATCTCACAAATCCACCTATGCCATCGCCATCTTACCAGAACCCTACTTTATTTTTTAAAAATATCTTTCTTAGTACTCAGAGATTAGATTCCTAGTAGTTGCACAATAACTACTTGCTGATTTGAAATCTTTAAGCACTGTCACTCAGGACATGAGAGTTAATAACCATTCTAGAAGAAACCGTCATATTTTATTGTGTTTGAATGTGGTTCCTATGCAGTTTTAAAAAGGTAAACATGCTGCAAGGGAAGTTTATTCCTTTTTTTAATAGAAAAGAATGTTCACTTCTTCTAAGTCACCCAAAATGTCATTCTTAACTTCTGAGAAATCTCCAGGCCTTTTATCTTACACAGGACAAAATTTGCCCTAAACAAAGGATCTGGGAATAGGTCTTATTTACTTTGAATTGCTAAGTATTTTAATGAAATCACATTTGTACTTGTCAATCTTTTAGCAACAGAAGAGTACATGAATGTGGAAAGCATTCTTGGTGACGTGGTGCCACACTGCTGCATGAACTGCACATCACCACCTTTATGGCCCACTTGCATAATTATGGGGTCACTATCAAGAGGCAACAAGAATTTAAATGTTATATGTGTTAACTGTAAGGGACTGAGGTTGGTAACCAAATGTTTCCCAAACTGCAGCGCAAATTCAATAAATATGCTTTCTCCTGGTTAATTGCAATGATGTCCAATTTCCACCAAAGGCCCTGATGACATCGCAGTGAGAGGATGACATCCTACCAGGTGGGATGCTCAGATTCCTTCATCAGTTAGGATTTATTCTATGGGCAGTGGAGTTCTAGCAGGTTTGCTGATGGGAGAAATTTGGTTATTTGCATTTCAGAGGACAGATGAGGAAAAGCTGGACTAGAAGCAAAGGAAGACTGAGCTAGAAGTGACTGGCTTCTGGACTAGCCAAGACTGTGTTGAAAGGTTCCATAAGGCAGAGATGGCAGGCCTATGTCCATTCACTTAGGAATATGCATTTGGTGCCTAGAGCATATGTGGTCCTCACATTGTACCTACTTGAGGAGAAATTATGAGTCTTCGGGAAACACAGAGAGGACAGCTAATGTAGCTTGCAGGTTGAATGTTGGTAAGTGCTGGTTAAGATGTGACCTGAAATGGAAATAAAAGTATTTCAGACAGAGAGGGCCAGATGATGGACACTGAGTGTCCCAGAGCAGTAGGAAAGCTGCATGAGGGAGTCCAGGGATAAGATGGAGGGTTGGATGTGGAAAGGTTCACTGATCCACTATGGAAGGTGCTGACTTTACCCAATCTGAGTGCTCTGCGACTCAATCATTCCCTGGTGACTGATGCCAGGTGGAAGGGCAGCTCTTTCACCAAACCAGGACCATTTACAGTAGACACTCACATACTTCCTTTCCACATGTAGGATGTCACCTGGGACCAGGATGGTGGCAGTATGCTCCAACACCCTGCCCAAGAGCAGGCCCTCACAGCAAGGCCATAGTGTTCCCCTTACAGACATAAAAACAACAACCTTACCCCCAAAAGTATCATGGCAGATGAGGTTGCTCTGTGACCATGACAAAGTGAGACCAAAACCAAGAAAAACTCCAAAATTATGCCTAAGCACAAACAAAAACAAGGCCACTGTGCAAAACACAAGGTGCTAAGCACCCTGTTTCTCCAAGTTCCTCTGAGTAACAGAGGCAGCTATATTGATTTCAGTTTCAGTTTCATTTTATCTTCAAGACAAAATGTATGAAGATAATCATAGATTCATAGTCATCAATGACCCATCAATTCAAAAGACTGGATAAACAAACTGTTGCCTATCCATATAATGGAATATTATTTAGCAAGAAAGAGGAGTGAAATTCTGATTCATGTTACCAGTGGGTGAAACTTAAAACATGGTAGGTAGTAGTGTTGGTTTCACAACCTTATGGATATACTAAAATCCACAGAAAATCCACAGAACTGTACTTTACCAAGGTGAATTGTATCTCAACTTAACAAAAAGGTACCTCACCATAGAATTTTCCCTACTTCGTGGCAGAATCCAGTCCAGAATAACCTGTTTCATCTGACCTTACCAAAAAGCCATTGAATTCAAGCCCAAACCCTGTAGTCCCTTTCAACATCCTCTTTCTGAGATACACCAAAGTTTCCAAGAGTCTCCTTTCTATAACAAGCTACCACCATGTTTCCTTGCAGAGAGGGTTTTTGCCCAAGGGTCCTTGTCTGGGTGGCATTGACAGCACAAGTATCTAGCACATTTGCCCTAAACACGACCACATCCATGAAAGATGGGATAGTGTGGAGAACCCATGGCATCCCTGAGCTTACACATTTATTTGTAACATAGGACACCGCCCTGAAGCCCCATTATGTGTTCACTGATGAAACTCTTAAGACCTTAGCCTTGGTTGAGCTGGTTAGAGCACAGGGGGCTTGGCCTGAACAAGGATTTACCCAACCATTTTCTTTTTCTTTTAATTTTTATTATAAAGCTGTGGGGTACAATTCAGGGTTAGGTATATAAACATTGATCATGCAAGTACCCTTGTTGATGAGGTACCTCCATCCCCTAGCAGTTTCCCTCAACTGCCAATCCCACTCTCCTCCCCTAACAGTTTCCCACTACTGCCAATCACCTTCTCACAGCATTTTAATTGTTCAAGGTCCGCTTATGAGTGAGAACATATGGAACTCTGTTCTTTGTTTCTGTGATAAATCACTGTGTATGGTTGACTCCAAATCCATCCAAGTTGCTGCAAAGTCCATATATTTGTTCTTCTTTATGGCTGCATAATATTCCACTGTGTATATGTACCATATTTTTTTTTTGAGTTGGAGTCTCACTCTGTCACCCAGACTAGAGTACAGTGGCCACTCCTGGTCACCGCAGCCTTGACCTGCTGGGCTCCAGCGATCCTTCTGCCTCAGCCTTCCAAGTAGCTGGAACTACAGGCATGTGCTACCACACCTGGCTCATTTTGATTTATTATAGAAATGAGGTCTCGCCAAGTTGCCCAGGTGGGTCTCGAACCCATAGGTAAATCACACATTTTTTTAATCCAGTCTAGCTTCGATGGGCAACACAGTTGGTTCCATGTTTTTGCTATTGTGAATAGAGTTGCGACAAACATACGTGTGCAGGTATCTTTTTGTGGAATAATGAGTTCCTCCAGGTTTATTCCCAATAGGGGAATTGCTGGGTCATATGGAAGGTCAATTTCTAGTTCTTTCAGAAGTCACCACACTCTTTCAAAGAGATTGCACTACTTTGCATTCCCACCAGCAGTGTAGAAGCATTCATTTTTCTCCACATCCTTGCCAACATCTGTTGTTGTTTGTTTTATTAATGATGACCATTCTTACTGGGGTTAGGTGGTATCTCAATGTGGTTTTGATTCGCATTTCACTGATGATGAGTGAGGCTAGCACTTTTTCACGTGTCTGTTGGCTGCCTGAATATTTTCTTTTGAGAAGTGTCTATTCATGTCTTTTGCCCACTTTTTAAAGGGGCTGTTTGTTTTTATCCTTTCAGCGCATTTGAGTTCCTTGTAGATCCTAGATGTTAGGCCTTTGTCAGATATACAGTTGGCAAATATTTTTTCACAGTCTGTGGGCTGTCTCCCTTCTCTCTTGATGGTTTGTTTTTTTTTTTTTTTGCTTTGCAGAAGCTTTTCAGTTTGATGGGTCCCACTTGTCTATCTCATTTCTTAAGGTATTGACCTTTAGGGTTCTGAATAGGAATTGGTTCCCAGTTCCAACTTCCATAAGGATGTCTCTTGTGTTTTCTAAGTCTTATAGTTTGAGGTTTTATGTTTAGGTGTCTGACACATTTAGAGTTGATTTTTGCATATGGTGATAGATAGGGGTCTTGTTTTAATCTTCTTCATGTGGTCAGCCAGTTTTCCCAGCACCATTTACTGAATAGATTCTCCTCTCCCCAGTCATTATTGTTGGAGGTTTTGTCAAAGATGAGTTGGTTGAGGAATTGAGGCTTTGCTTCCAGAATCTCTATCCTGTCCCATTGGCTGATGTGCCTGTTCTTGTTACCAGTACCGGGCTGTTTTGATTGCTGTAGCCTTATAGTAAAGTTTGAAGTCTGGAAGTGTGATACCTCCTGCTTTGTTTCTTTTGCTAAGGATTGTTTTGGCTATTTGTGGGCGTGTATGTTTCCATATGAATTTCCGTATTGTCATTTCCAGGTCTGAGAAGAATGATGTTGGTAACTTGCCCAACTGTTTTCAACCCACCTGGCTCCTTCTCCTTTGGTCACCCAGCAGATACTCTATGTGGTATTCATTCATTCATTCATTCAGATCCATCTAGAGAAAAGGAGTGGGGAAAATATATGTTAAAAGATTCATTTGTTTTCCATTCACCTGAAAGTTTGTTTTCAATTCTTTAACTCTGAATCTGTCAGTGTCCTTTGCAGTGAGTTGTATTTCCTGGAGGCAGAATATTGTTGGGTAATGCTTCTTTATCCAGTTTGCCATTCTGTGTCTTTTCAGTGGCACATTTAGTCCATTCATGTTCAAGCTGACTATTGAGATGTGAGAGTTTACCCCTGTCATGAGGCTTTTATAAAGTTTTTTTTCTTATTTGTTTCTCTTAACTTTTGGGTTGATGTATGTGTGTGTTTTCAAGTTTACAGTCACAATGTATTCTCTGATGATTCTATGTTTTCCTCTTCTCTTGGGAACTGCATGGTCATTCTTTTTTTCCCCCCTTTTTCTTCTGTGCTTAATACCTTCTTAAGCATCTCCTGTAGAACTGGTCTGGAAGCAACGTAATCTCTTAGGGATTAGATGTCAGAGGTTTTATTGCAGCACAATTCACAATAGCAAAAACATGGAACCGACCATGCTGCCTATTCAAACTTGACTGGATAAAAAAATGTGATACATATGCATGATGGAATATTATGCAGTCATAAGGAGGACAAAATGATGGATTTGATAGCTACTTGGTTGGATTTGGGATCTATCATACTCAGTGATCTATCACCGAGACAAAAAGCTGAGTACCACATGTTCTCATTCATAAGTGGACCTTGAACACCTATTATAATACTGCAAAAAAGGGATTGGAGTAGTGGGATTCTGCCAAGGGAGGGAGGGGAGGCACATAACATCATTAAGCATGCCTGATCCTAATCCAGATGAAGTGAGGTCCAATGGGAGGCCCCAAACTTTATCTGTATTTAAACCACATATGTACTCAATCCTGACTTGTACCCCCACAACTTTAAAAATTTTTTAAAAAGGAAATATTTGAAACCACATTTTAAAAAAATCCCATAATTGATATTTTTTTAAAAAGAAGATTCAGAGTAAGACATGGATACAGGCAACTGTGGGGTCTGACTGGACAAGTCCAAGATCTGTGGGTCTGGCCAGCAAGAGGGCAGTCTGGAGCATTCAGGTGTGAGCTGAAGCTGCTGTCCACGGGTAGAATTTTTTTCTTCAGGGAATGAATCCTAAGCTTTGCTTTTTCTTCAGGGAATGAACCCTAGGCTTTGCTAGGTCTTCCAACCTAGCAGATCAGACCTGCCTGATTATCTGGGACAATTGCCCTCACTTAAAGTCAGCTGATAAGGATTTAATCACACCTCTGCTCTCTATTTGAGTCTCCTTCCCAGTAAGACCCTTTACAAATTCAGGGAGAATATGGAAACACTTCCCTTCTCTTATGGGTTTTTCCCTTCTCTCATGGGTCACAGCCACACACTGGTTTGTAAAGCAGAGGATGGTTGATTTACATGAGAATAGGTCATATATCCATTTAAAATTTTATTAACCTGAAATACTTTCTGGTGTAGTGTGAGATAAGGGTCATACATATACTTTGATGTTAACTTTCACTTTGTAGTCTCTGATTCACTCATGTCTGAACACAGGTAAACATGTGCAGTCACTTTTCCATGCTGGGATGGTACTTCAAACTACAGTAGGAGACTTAGTTGGCATCACCAATGTGCTAACTTCTTCTGACAGATTCTGACAGAAGAACAAAGGACTGCTCCATAAGAATCAAAACAAGGGAGGAAGACACAAGATGGTGATGGCATAGGTGGATTTGTGAGATGCTCCGAATGTGAGTCCCCAAAAAGACTCTTACTTTTCTTCCCACAGCCCCCTGCCCACCACCAGGCACACTGGTATGAGGCCCGGGGGCCTTTGGTCCCATGCAGGGCCAGATATTGTGGTCCCTGGCTGCGGTTCTCATTATATGTGACTCCCACCTGCTCAGGAGTTCTGGGTCTCAGCTCCCTCCCTGGCTATAACATCTCACTCAGCACCCAGCACCAAACTGCCAGTCACCCAGGGAGGCTCTGGGCACCTGCTCCTCAAAGATACCAGTCCCATTTCTGGTTGAAGTGCCCTGTGAGGGACCCAGGGCCACCACCTGCCCTTTGGAGCTTTGGAGCTCTGGAGCCCTGTGCCCACCCTGGCTGAGGTACTCAGCATGCAACCTCAAGCTTGTGTAAGGGAACAGAACTCCAAGCTTGTGTAAGGTGCTGATCGGAGGCTTCCACCTCCAGAGGAGGGAATGAAAGTGAAAGAGAAGCTACCACCTCCACCATTCTCCAGGCATATTTGCATAGCCCTGCTCACCTATCAGAGCCTCCACCTCGGTTCCCATGGTGACATCATTGAACAGGAGACAAAGCACCTCCCCTATGCTGAACAGACGGAGACAACTAAGAGTCACAGACCTCCCAGGCAGCAGACTAGCTGCCTGCAACAAAAACAAAGGGGAGAGGATGGAGACCAGAGCTCAAGTGACTTTAGCCACTAAGGAAAGATTACAGAACTAGTCTGATCTCTTATTTTGACCTTTGGTTTTATCATTCTGACTGTATGTTTTGCTCACTATTGTTTGCTTTCTAACTTACACTATCTGTTTCATAAATTTATTGGTCTGTCTCTGTGTAGCTACCAGTATTCTTTAGGGAATTTTCCTTCTGTGTTTTTTTTTTTCACTTCTCCCCGGTCTTGAGTCTCTTTTTCACCTGTTAGTTGGTATGTATGCCTGTTTTCCCTTTCACTCTTCTCACTTTCTAACTTGCAATTGACCACCCCTTCCTCCATTATTTTCCTCTTTGTTACCTCCTTTTGCTCCAGGGACCCAAGCTACACCTGGCTGCATGGACAGATTGTAAGGCAGTAGGAAATAGTTTCCAGTGTGCTCATACACCTGTTGGTAGATGCTGTAATCAGCATATAGACTCTGAATCACAGTTTCCCCGTAATTAAACTTCAAAACTGTGAAAAGTAGAGCCCACAGCCCAAACTCCAACCTCAAAAGTGAACAAAGCCAGAGGACCCTCATAAGGAAGAATAAGAGATTATACAAGTGAAACAAAAGTAATCACACCTTCCCTGAAAAACAGAATTAAAGAAGGGGAGGGAAAGGGGGAGAGAGAAAAAAGGCTACACAAATGAAGAAAAACCCAAAGAAGAATATGGGTGTCTCCCAGACCCCTGGGAGGGCAGGCACTGAGAAAACTGACTTTGGAATGCAAACAATGAAGAGCTCCCAGACTGACTGGTCTCAAACTACAAACCTAGATATCAAGACATTAATGGAGAGATTAAAAATAATTAAGTCAAGAAGAAACTAGAAAGGAGCTGATATCTGAGGTAACAGTAATCAAGAATACTGTGAATTAAATAAATAACAAACTGATATGCATGGAAAGCAGAATTACCCACACAGAAGAAAGAATCTCAGAGCTCAAGGAACAAAATATAGAACTGACCCAAACTCTCAAAAACACAGACAGCAAGCTCAAAAAGACGGGAAAAAAACCTTCAAGAAATGAATGATTACTTCAGGAGAATGAACTTAAGAGTAATTTACCTTGCTGAGGCAGAAAGAGAGACAGAGATCACACTGGAACAAACCATCCATGAGATCATTCAAGAAAACTTCCCTTATCTAATCAATGATGCAAAAATTCAAACACAAGAGATTCAGAGAACCCCTGCAGGACAACAAATGAGAAGACCAACTCCTAGACACATAATAATTCACCTAAACACAGTAGGCAGAAAAGAAAAAATCCTAAGGCAGCAAGAGAAAAAGGTCAGATCACCTACCATGGAAGACCAATTACAATAGCAGCAGATTTATCTGCAGAAAACATGCGAGCTAGGAGAGATTGGAGCCCTATCTTCAAAGTCCTAAACAATAAACAATTTCAACCAAGAATAACCTACCAAGCCAGATTAAGCTTCATTGGTGAGGGAGAATTAAAATCTTTCCCAGATATCCGATCCCTAAGAACTCACACTGCCACCAAACCATCTCTACATGAAACACTTAAGAAAGTACTAAACACAGTAGAAAAGGGGAAAAAAGAACAAAGTTATTCATAAGAGTACAGGAAAAAGAATAAAATACACATGAACCATTCCCAAAACCAAAAGAAAGACAATAAACCAAGTGGAAGAACAACTCTATAAGAACTCTATGATAGGGATGAACTCTCACATTTCAATAATTAGCCTGAATGTGAATGGACTAAATGCACCACTGAAAAGACATAGAATGGCAAAATGGATAAAATATCACCAGGCAACAATATACTGCCTTTAAGAGACCCATCTAACTAGAAAGGACATGCACAGACTCAAAGTAAGAGGATGGGAAACAAATTTTCAGGTGAATGGAACACAAAAGAAAGGAGGAGTCGAGATTCTAATTTCACACAAAATACCATTTAAGCATCAAAAATTTTAAAAGATACAGAGGGCCACTACATAATGATAAAAGGTTCACTCCATCAACAAGAAATATCTATCCTAAACATATATGCACCTAACATAGGTGCACCAACTTTTATAAAGCAACTACTAGGAAAACTAAAGAAAGATATTGACTCTAACACCATCATAACTGGGGACTTTAATACCCCACTCACAACCTTAGACAGATCATCAGGACAAAAAACCAGCAATGAGATCCAGGAACTCAATGTGACTCTTGACCAAATGTACTTAATTGATACCTACAGAGCACTCCATCCAAAGACCACAGACTACACATTCTACTCATTACTGCATGGAATGTATTCTAAGATCGATCACATACTTGGCCATAAAACAAGCATAAGCAAATTTAAAAGGACTGAAATTTTACCATGCACCTTCTTGGTCCACAGTGGAATAAAAATAAGCATTAAAACCAACAAGGTTCCCCCAAACCCACAAAGACATGAACACTAAACAGTATGATGCTAAAAAAACTTCTGAGCCAATGATGAAATCAAAACAGAGATCAAAACATACCAGGAAACAAATGAAAATGAAGTAACATATAACCAGAATCTCTGGGAGGCCATGAAAGCTGTAGAAAAAGGGGAATTTATATCCCTAAAATGCACATGAAGGAAATGGAAGGAACACAAAGTAACAGCCTAACAAGCCACCTAAGGAAGCTGGAAAAGCAAGACCACAAAAAACCTAATTTCAGCAGAAAAATCCAGATCACCAAAATAAAAGCCCAAATCCAGAACATAGAAGACAAAAAGACTGTACAAAAAAATCAATGAAACGAAAAGCTGGTTCTTCGAAAGGATAAACAAGATTGATGGTCCCCTAGCTAGAATGACCAAGATAAAGAGAGAAAAAACTCAAATAAACACAATCAGAAACAGAAAAGATGAAGTCACATTTGACCCTGAAGAAATACAAAAGATCATTAGAGACTACTATGTACACTTAAATGGAAGCAAACTTGAAAACCTCAAGGAAATGAAGGACTTTCTTTCATCACACAACCTGCCTAGGTTGAAACAAGAAGAAATTGAGACCCTAAATAGACCAATAACAATCAAGGATATTGACTACATAATAAGAAAATTACCTACAAAAAAACCCTGGACCAGATGGCTTTCCAACAGAATTCTACAAGACATTTAAGGAGGAGCTGATTCCAATCCTACTGAAAGTATTTCAGGCAATTGAGAAAGATGGAACCTTCCCCAAATCATTTTATGAAGCTAACATCACATTGATACCCAAGCCAGGTAAAGATCCAACAAAGAAAGAAAACTACAGGCCAATATCTTTGATAACATAGATGCTAAAATTCTCAACAAGATCCTAGCAAACCGGATTCAACAACACATCTAAAAAATCATCCATCATGACCAAGTAAGCTTCATCTCTGGGATGAAAGGCTGGTTCAACATTGTAAGACCATAACATGTAATTAAATACATCAACAGATGTCAAAACAAAAACCACATGATTATATCATTAGATGCAGAAAAAGCTTTTGATAAAATTCTTAATAAAAACCCTCGAATATCTAGGCATATGGGGAACATATCTCAAAGTAGTAAAAGTCATCTATGAGAAACCCACAACCAGCATACTCCTAAACAGACAAAAATTGGAATCATTTCACCTGAAAACTGGAACAAGGCAAGGATGCCCACGCTCACCCCTCCTGTTCAATATAATATTAGAAGTCCTGGCTAGAGCAATCAGAGAACATAAAGAAATCAGGGCTATCCTAATAGGAAAAAAGGAAGTCAAATTATCTCTCTTTGCAGATGACATGATCATGTACCTTGAAAAACCAAGAGAATCTGTCAAAAACCTCCTTACACTGATAGAGGCCTTTGGCAAAGTCTCAGGATATAAAATAAATGTGCAAAAGACAATCGCATTTCTTTACACCAATAATAAACAAACAGAAACCCAAATGAAAACCACAATTCCATTCACAATAGTCACACACACAAAAAGAAATACCTGGGCATCTTCCTAACCAGAGCTGTGAAAGACCTTTACAATGAAAACTACAAAACACTGCTCAAAGAAATCAAAGAGGACACAAACAAGTGGAAAAATATCCCATGCTCATGGATTGGAAGAATCAACATTGTGAAGATGTCCATCTTACCTAAGGTAATCTACAGATTCAATGCAATACCTATCAAATTACCAGCAACATTCTTCTCAGACTTAGAAAAAACAACACAGGAATTCATATGGAAACACAAACGACAAAGAATAGCCAGAACAATCCTCAGCAAAAAAAATAAAGCAGATGGTTTCACATTACCAGACTTCAAACTTTATGATAAAGCTGCAATCATCAAAACAGCTTGGGTATTGGTATAGGAACAGGCATATAGATCAATGGAATAGAATTGAGATTCCAGAAGCAAAACCTCAATTTCTCAACCAACTCATCTTCGACTAAGCCCCCACCACCTACCAATGGGGAGAGGAGAACCTATTCAGTAAATGGTGCTGGGAAAACTGGCTGACCACATGCAGAAGATTGAAACAGGACCCCTATCTATCCCCAGACACAAAAATTAACTCCAAATGGATCAGAGACCTAAATGTAAAACCTCAAACCATAGGATCCTTAGAAAATGAAGGACATACCCTCATGGAAATCGGAACTGGCATTCAATTCATGAACAAAACCCAAAACGCACAGGCCATAAGGGATAAGATAGACAAGTGGGATCTCATTAAACTGACAAGCTTCTGCAAAGCCAAAGAAAATATCAAGAGAGCATAGAGACAGCCTACAGACTGGGAAAAAGTATTTGCCAACTCCAGGTCTGACAAAGGCTTAATATCTTCGATCTAGAAGGAACTCAAAGTGCTGAAAAGAAAAAAACAAATAACCCCATTATAAAATGGGCAAAAGATATGAACAGACACTTCACAAATGAAGACATCTGAGAAACCAACAGACACATGAAGAAATACTCAACCTCACTAATCATCAGGGAGATGCAAATCAAAGCCACACTGAGATACCACCTGACTCCAGTCAGAATGGCAATTATCAGTAACAAAAAATAACAGTTGTTGAAAAGGGTGTGGTGAAAAGCAAACACTTCTACACTGTTGGTAGGAGTGTAAACTACTGCAACCTCTGTGGAAAGCAGTGTGGCGATTTGTAAAAGCTCTAAACATCAACCTCCCATATGACTCTGCAGTCCCCCTACTGGGAATATACCCTGAAGATCTCAAATCACTCTATAAAAAAGATACCTGCACTCGAATGTTTATTGCAGCATTGTTCACAATAGCAAGAACCTGGAAGCAACCATGCTGTCCATCAAAAGAGGACTGGATTAAAAATATATGGTACATATACACGATGGAATACTATGCAGCTTTAAAAAAGAACAAAATCTTGAATTTCGCAGCAACCTGGATGGAACTAGAGTGTATAATACTGAGTGACCTCTCACAGAAACAAAGATCTGAGTATCACATGTTCTCACTCATATAGTGGACCTTGATCATCCAATGCACTACTATAAGAAAATGACTGACAGTGGTGGGAAACTGA
>NW_007186997.1:0-1064 GCF_000164805.1 Carlito syrichta
GAGCTTCGGTCTCTTCATGTAGGAAGCGAAACCACTCAAGCCTGTGCTTTCAGAAGGTCCTCTGGCTCTAGACTTCTGAGACCCTTTGAAATGAGAAGGAAGCATTTCAGACTTGGAAGAGGAGGTCATTCTGCTCCATCTGTTCTGGGTAAGTATGGTCTCAAATTTGAAGACAGTATTAAGTTACAGCATGATCACTCTCCCTTGACGTCTTGTATCCACTTCCTGTGTGGGGAGCTCTGAGCAAATAAAGTCCAAGGCTCCACCCTCCCTGGAAATCCCTGGGAATTCTCTCCTTTCCTTTGGTCTCCAGAAAATTTTCTATTTTCTGTTGGATGAGGTCCACAGGTTTTTTTACTGTTAAATTCGGAATGTGTGTCACTATAGTCTCTCCTTCTAGAAACATCCTGCACCACTCCCCTCAGAGCCAGGAGGGATGACTGTGTTTTCTTGTTTTTTTGACACAACCACAAATAAAACCATTAGGGAGGAAAATCAGGCTGTAATAATAATAATAATAAAAACCAATGCTACCATAATATATGGTACCATAATAGGGGCATATTTGCAAATTGCTTTGTAGTTTCCAGAACACAGATCATGCACTGAATTAGCCAAGGTTCTGTTGGCAGCAAAAAAGCTGGAACCAGTTCTGCCTAACTTAAAAAAGTGTGTGTGTGTGTGTTTAAGAATAGTAGGAAGTTTATTACTGAAAGAATATTAGGGTAGTCTGAGAGACAAACAAAGTAAAAGAACATTTAAGACACAGGAGGGTAGAAACCTGGGTCCTTTGAGACTGCATCAATCAGATTCAAACTGGGTAAACAGAAACCATTCTAGGTCTTTCAACAGAGGATATTTAATACAGGGAAGTGGTTACACAGGTGACGGAATAGCTGAAAATGCAAACCGAGGGCCACAAAGTCACCCAGAGTAGCAATATCAGAAAGTCTACCTCTCCTAGGGCTAAATTAAAAGTGTAATAAAGTGATACATTCAAGAGTAGGGCCCTGTGCTAGGAATTGAGATCATGGTGGGGCTATTTCATCAGGTGCTAGATAATG
>NW_007186998.1:0-1565 GCF_000164805.1 Carlito syrichta
CAATCGTGTGAGGTAGACATTTGTATCCCCACTTTATAGATGAGAGAATTGAGACTCTGACAGGTAAGTAGAGGAGCCAGTCTCACAGCTAAACACAGTCACAGAGCTGAAATTTGAGCACACATCTGACACCAAAACTCATGTCTTCGCCACCGTTCATTCAACACATGTCTGCTGAGGACCTACTTTGTTCTAGGCATTGTGGCTCCGGTCCTCCTGCCTGCTAGAAAGAGAGGCAGACAGCGAACAAGTAAAATAACACCTGTGTAAAGAAAAGAAGAAGAAGAAGGAGCAGCCATTAGAGCTTGAGGCTCCTGGTTTCAAACCCTGGCTCTGCCAAACTACAAGTTGCCTTATGTCTCCAAGTTTTAGATTCTTCATTTGTCAACTCTAGACGACTGTTTTAAGAATCAAATGAGAATAAACTACAGAATGCCTGGCACAAAAGGAGCACTCAGTAAAAGTTAGCTCCAATCATCTGGTGGTGGTTGTTATCACTATCGCCCTTTCAGGTTCCCTGGATATTATGACTGAAAGGGAAGTTGCTGATGAGTAGAAATCCTTCAGGGCCTAAAAAGGATATATGAAAGGGTCAATTTTCCATCCCCTCGCCTCCAAGCTCAGCTATTTCTGAGGTTTCTTGGTTTTCAGAAGTCCCAGGGTGTTGCCGAACCCTTACAGGGAGACCTATTTCAGTGTGTCACTCGAGTTCACCATATTTCATAATGTGAAAAATATTTCAAAATATGAAAAATGATGAGGAGTGTCACAGCCCAGACCTCTCTGATACTGTCCATTTCTTTTTATTGGGTCTCAGGACAAGAGATGGAAAAGTTAGAACAATAGCACGGCACAGTTCTAGAGCTCCCACAGTATGCCAGGCACTGCTGTCAATGACAAGGAGCAGGACTCAGATTACCTGGACGTGGTGGGCCTTTCCATAAATGGAGTTGAGCAAGCAAGGGCTTTAGGAGAAATTTCATTTAGTATTTTTCAAAGACTGATTTGATTCTCTGAAAAGCAAACTGCCAAGAGCCAACTAACAGCCAGTTCTTAAAAAAACAAAACAAAACCAGTTAGCCAAATGATCAATCCACGGAAAATGGGAAAATCCTTTTCACTGGGGACTAAAATGTTTTGCCTGGATAATATTACTCCCCTGGGGCAGGGGCAAAGTGTAAGTCTGGGGGAAAAAATGGACTAAGTCGGTCAACTTCCTCTAAGGAAAAGCCTATCTGTTTGCATACAAAATTCAGATGCAGAGGTAAAACCAAACTTTAAAAAAATCCTTACAGGCCGGGTGCGATGGCTCAAGCCTGTAATCCCAGCACTTTAGGAGGCCGAGACGAGAGGACTGCCTGAGATCAGGGGTTTGAGACCAGCCTGGGCAACTGGGCAAGACCTCGTCTCTATAGTAAATAAAAAAATTAGCTGGGCATGGTGGCGCGGCCCCGTGGTTTCAGCTTCTTGGAAGGCTGAGGCGGAAGGATCACCTGAACCCAGCAGGTTGAGACTGTGATGGTTGTGAGCATGCCACTGCACTCCAGCCTGGGCGACAGAGTGGA
>NW_007186999.1:0-460 GCF_000164805.1 Carlito syrichta
AATCCATTTATCCATTCCATCCCTTCCATTCAAATCTATACAATTCCTCTCCATTCCAATTCATTCCATTCAATTCCTCTCCATTCCATTCCAAACCATGCTTTACTCTCCATTCCATTCCTGTCTAGTTCACTCCATTCAACTCCATTTCATTCCTTTCGATTCCATTCCGTTCTATTTCATTCAATTCCATTCAACCCATTCCATTCCTCTCCATTTCACCCCATTCCATTCCATTCCTCTGCATTCCATTCCATTCCACTCCTTTCCATTTCATTCCACACCATTCCATTCCTCTCAATTCCACTCCATTCCATTCCTCTCCATTCCCTTCCCTTCCATTCCATTGCTTTGCATTCCATTCCATTCCTCTCCATTCCATTCCATTCAACCCCAATCCATTCCTCTCCATTCCACTCCACTCCTTTCCATTCCTATCCGTTTCATTAAATTTTTCTCC
>NW_007186999.1:1862-2238 GCF_000164805.1 Carlito syrichta
CATTACTCTCCTTTCTACTGCATTTATTCCATTAATCTCTATTCCATTCCTTTCCATTCCACACCATTCCATTCCATTAATTTCCTCTCCATTCAACTCCATGCCTCTCCATTCTACTGCATTCCACGCCATTCCATTCCATTCCACTCCATTTCATTCGTAATCCTCTCCATTTCATTCCATTCATCTCCCTTCCATTCCATTCCATTCAATTCCACTCCATTCCTTTCCTCTCAATTCAATTCCTCTTTTTTCGGTTCCTCCCTATAACGTTCCCTTCCCTTCATTTCTATTCCATTTCTCTACTTTCCATTCCTCTCCAATCCATTCCATTCCACTCCAGTCCTCTCTATTCTATTTGATTCCACTCAATTTC
>NW_007186999.1:2258-2864 GCF_000164805.1 Carlito syrichta
TCCATTCAACCCCATTCCATTCCTCTCTATTCCACTACATTCCATTCCATTTCTCTCCATATCATTCCATTCCTTCCATTCCATTCCATTCCATTCTATTGTGTTCCATTCCATTCCATCCCATTACATTCCATTCAACCCCATTCCATTCCTCTCCATTCCATTCCATAACACTCCATTCCAATTCATTCCATTCCACTCCATCTTTCCATCCATTTCTCTCCATTCCAATCCTCTCCATTACATTCCATTTCATTCTTCTGCATTCCATTCCATTCCCCTCCATTCCAATCCATTGTTTTCCATTACACTCAATTACATTCCATACCTTTCCATTCCTTTCCTCTCCATTCCATTCCATTCCTCTTTCTTCCATTCCGTACCTTTTATTCCATTCCATTCCAATTCTCTCCATTCCCTTCGATTCCATTCCATTCCATTTCTCTCCATTCCATTCCATTCCTCTCTATTCCATTCCTCTGCATTCAACGCCATTCCAGACCATTCCACTCCGTCCATGTCTCTCAATACCGCTCCATATCATTGCATTCCATTCCATTCCATTCTATTACTTCCTCTCTATTTCATTCAATTCTATTCCATTCC
>NW_007186999.1:4126-4749 GCF_000164805.1 Carlito syrichta
TTCAAGAATAATACATTCCTCTCCATTCTATTGCATTCCCATCGTCTCCAATCCATCGCTCTCCATTCCATCCATTTTCATTCCTCTCCATTCCATTCCATTTCTCTCCATTCTATTCCATTCCTCTCCATTACATGTCATTCCATTCCATTGTTTCCAATCCATTTCATTCCATGCTATTTGATTCCTCTCCATTCCATCCCACTCCTTTCCAACCCGTACTACTCTATTCCATTTCTCTCCATTCTATCTATGCCTCTCCATTCCAATCCACTCCTCTCCATTCCATTCCATTCCTCTCCATTCAACTCCATTATATTCCATTGTTCTCTAATCCATTCCATTCCATTCCTCCTCTTTCCATTCCATTCCTCTCCATTCCAATCCATACTATTCCATACCATTCCATTACTCTCCATTCCATTGCATTCTTCTCCATTCCTTTCCTCTCCAATCCATTCCACTCCATTCCTCTCCATTCTGTTCCTCTCCATTTCTTTCCATTCCTCTCCATTCTGTTCCTATCCATTCCAATCCTCTACTTTTCCATTCCTTTCATTCCATCCCATCCCATTCCATTCCATTCCTCTCCATTCCATTCCTCTCTCTTCCTTTCCATTCCC
>NW_007187000.1:0-711 GCF_000164805.1 Carlito syrichta
TCACAGAAACAAAGATCTGAGTATCACATGTCTCACTCATATAATGAACCTTGAACATCCAATGTAATACTATAAGAAAATGACTGATGGTACTGGGAAACTATGGGAGGGGAAGAGGATGGGATTAACAGTAGCAAATATCTGTCTGGGGAAGGGGAAACACCTCTTATCAACAGGGTGCCTGAATGAAATGTAATTGTACATCTAACCTTTAACTGTACCCCACAAAACCATAATTTAAAATATTGATTTAAAATCAATAAATAAAAAATTATAATGGAATTCTTAAGCTTTAAAAAAAGTAAATGTATATTTCATTCATGTAAAGTTTAAACTTGAAAAAAGTAAGCAAATGTGTATTTTTAATGTTCCATACATAGTTGGTAGAGCCATAAAGAAAAAGGGAATGATTGACATCAAATTCAGGATGGGGCCAGGCACTGTGTCTCATATCTTTCATCCCAGCATTTTGAGGGACCAAGGCAGAAAGTTCACCTGAACCTAGGAGGACGAGACTGCAGTGAACGGTGAGCCTACCACTGCACTCCAGCTTGGATGACAGAGTGAGACTCTGACTCAAAAAAACTTCAGAATGGTCATTACCTCAGGTGGGAGGGAGGGGAGCCATGGAACGGCACATTTGGGGTTTCTGGGAGACAGAGGATGCTCTGGGTCTTAGCCAGCATAGTGTTTATCTTATTATTATTAAAA
>NW_007187001.1:0-766 GCF_000164805.1 Carlito syrichta
GGACGAGACTGCAGTGAACGGTGAGCCTACCACTGCACTCCAGCTTGGATGACAGAGTGAGACTCTGACTCAAAAAAACTTCAGAATGGTCATTACCTCAGGTGGGAGGGAGGGGAGCCATGGAACGGCACATTTGGGGCTTCTGGGAGACAGAGGATGCTCTGGGTCTTAGCCAGCATAGTGTTTATCTTATTATTATTAAAAATGAATGGATATCCTACACACACTTCTGTGTAAATTGTACATTTAATAGTAATCAATAAAAACAGCAGAGACAAAAAAATTCAATGAAACTCAGGGAACAAATTAATCCACTGGACGATGATCTTAAAAACAACATTCCCTATAGCACAAAGAACTGAAACTATCTAAAAGCACTTCTCAAAGTAACATTTTTGCATGTCAATAAAAGAATTAACCTAGAATAAATACATAATTAACAGTATGTTCTCTGTTAAGCCAGTAACAAAGAAAACCCTTAGTGCAGTAAAACAAAGTCCTGTCATATCCCCATTTTTTTTTTTTTTTTACAAAGAAGCATGAAAGTCTTTCACAATGGTTCAAACTGTATTTATAGTAACAGGGTAAAGACTTGAGATGAAAGTCAGAAGGGTTAAAGTCAAAGTTCCAGCTTGATATGAGTTACAGTTTTGATTTTTATTCTTATTTTGGTCTACAAATATTAAGACAGAAAATACATCCATGTGATTGTGGGATCCTCTGAGACTCTACAACCTTAGGAAAGCAGATAAAACTGATGAAAATA
>NW_007187002.1:0-854 GCF_000164805.1 Carlito syrichta
GATGACAGAGTGAGACTCTGACTAAAAAAACTTCAGAATGGTCATTACCTCAGGTGGGAGGGAGGGGAGCCATGGAATGGCACATTTGGGGCTTCTGGGAGACAGAGGATGCTCTGGGTCTTAGCCAGCATAGTGTTTATCTTATTATTATTAAAAATGAATGGATATCCTACACACACTTCTGTGTAAATTGTACATTTAATAGTAATCAATAAAAACAGCAGAGACAAAAAAAATTCAATGAAACTCAGGGAACAAATTAATCCACTGGACGATGATCTTAAAAACAACATTCCCTATAGCACAAAGAACTGAAACTATCTAAAAGCACTTCTCAAAGTAACATTTTTGCATGTCAATAAAAGAATTAACCTAGAATAAATACATAATTAACAGTATGTTCTCTGTTAAGCCAGTAACAAAGAAAACCCTTAGTGCAGTAAAACAAAGTCCTGTCATATCCCCATTTTTTTTTTTTTTTTACAAAGAAGCATGAAAGTCTTTCACAATGGTTCAAACTGTATTTATAGTAACAGGGTAAAGACTTGAGATGAAAGTCAGAAGGGTTAAAGTCAAAGTTCCAGCTTGATATGAGTTACAGTTTTGATTTTTATTCTTATTTTGGTCTACAAATATTAAGACAGAAAATACATCCATGTGATTGTGGGATCCTCTGAGACTCTACAACCTTAGGAAAGCAGATAAAACTGATGAAAATACATCTGGCTTGGCAGTAGACTCCATATTAAATGGTAATGCTCAAAGTAACGACTACAAGAGCAGAAGTCTGTGGGGGAAGGGAGGAGGTGAAAGGCTGAAATTTCTGCAACTGAAACTGGGCAGAAAGAAAAGAA
>NW_007187003.1:0-619 GCF_000164805.1 Carlito syrichta
GGGCACAGGTGATCCTTCCACCCCAGCCTCTCAAGTAGCTGGAACTACAGGTTCACACCACCATACCCCACTAATTTGATTTTTGTTGTTATTGCTGTGGAGACAAGGCCTCACTGTGTTGCCTAGGCTGCTCTTGAATTCCTGGTCTCAAACGATCCTCTTGCTTCAGCCTCCCAAAGTGCTGGGAATACAGGTGTGAGTCACCCCACCCAGTCAAATTCACCCTTTTAAAGTGTATTTACAAGGCTGTACAACCAGCACCACTTTCTAATTCCAGAACATTTCATTACCTCAAAAAGAAAGCTCGTACCCATCACTCACTCCCTGTTCCCACCTCTATCCAGTTCCTGGCAGGCAGTAATTTACTGTCTCTATAAATGTCCTTATTTCAGGCATTTTGGATAATGAAATCTTACATGGACTTTTGTATCTGCTTCTCTCATGTAGGATAATGTTGTCAAGTTTCATTCATAAAGGAGCATGCATCAGTGCTTCTCTGCTTTTTATTGCTGAATAATACTTCATTTATTGTGTATAATATGTATGACATTGTGTTTATCTAGTCACCACTTGGTGGACATTTGAATTGTTTCCATTATTTGGTTATTGTAAGGAATGC
>NW_007187004.1:0-1226 GCF_000164805.1 Carlito syrichta
CGAGAAGATGATGCTGTGTCTTCCCTCAGCTCCCATACCGGAGAGTCAGTGTCTTCTTCCTTCCAGCTCTGAGTCATGTAGGCTCCGTTCCTGGCAAGTGAGTCCTAGAGGATGGGGCTTCCTTCCTTCATCTGTTGCCCATTCACAGGATTGGAGCTCTGTGCAGGGCCGGGCAGGCCGGGACAGTGGGGTTCAGATTGTCTTCACGCTGCTTTTCTTGTAGAGCAGAGGTTACATGCTGGTGGCGATCACCTGTTAGGACCTGGACACCTGACCTCACTCAGCACCCACCCCTGAAGCATGGATGTCACTCCAAGAGAAGTGGGTCTCTGTCCTTCCCGTTGGCTCCCGCGCATGGGTTTGGAGAAGGTTTTCCGTTTTCCTCGCACCACAGGCACTGTCTATGATCAGAGCACTCTGAAATTCTCACTAAAGGTTTGGCTACTTTTCAAGGAGACTCTGTGGCAAAAAACAAATGCCAGGGTGCTCTCCGCAAAGTTGAGTGGTGAATGTTGGTGGTGAGAAGTAAAGGAAAATTATAGAACCCTAAGGGAAGCAAGCTAAATCGTTGGCTATGGACAGCTAGGAAGCGTATCCCCGCAATCAAAGCACACTTCATTGTGGACCAAAACGACTCCCGCTAAGGGTAGGCCAGGCATGGAATCTCCCCCCTCTCATCCAGCACTTTGGCAGACTGAGGAGGGAAGATGCTGGAGCCCAGGAGTTGAAACATGACTGTGTAACCTCAGGCAGCCTCATCTCTATCTCCAAAATGTCATCAATGAGCTGGGCATGGAGACATAGGCTTTTCGTTGCAGCCGCTTGGGAGGATTGCCTGAGCCCCGGAGGTCTACCCTGTGGTTAGGTGTGATTGTACCACTCTAGTACCGTCTGGGCATCAGAGTGAGGCCCTGACTCAAAGAGAAACGCAACCCACAGATGCGGAAAATATATTTGCGAATGTACATCTGACAAGGGATGACCATCTCGGAACTACAAGGAACTGCCACTTGCCGACAAGAAAAAAACAAACAGCCTCATTTCACAGTGAGCAAAAGATATGAACAGACCCATCTCAACAGCAGACATACAAGCAGCCACCAAAGACATTTGAAAAAGCTCAGCCTCATTTGTCATCCGAAAATGCAAGTGAAAACGACCTTGAGGAGTCACCAATTTTCAGTCGGGATGGCTATCATCAATCATTCCCAAAACGACAGATGCTG
>NW_007187005.1:0-867 GCF_000164805.1 Carlito syrichta
GAGATACATTATGTATAATTAGCAATTGCTGTAAATACTCAAATTAATTGAGTATTACAGCATAATAAAAAAGTATAATTTTTTATATAATTTTAAAATTCATTTTCAAATCTTTCCTTCTCATTTTATGTCATAAGATAATATATACAAATAAGAAAAAGGGGAAGAAGTTCATTATTATTCTTTATATTTTTAAGCTCAAAAACAAATTTATTGATCTCACCAAAAGGTTTTCATGGCTAAAAAAATAATTGCCAAAAACAAAACAAAACAAAAACTCAAAATAGCCTTAGAAAGTTCAGAATGCATAAATAATGGTGACTGTTATGTTACTTAGGGAATCGTTACTTTACTTACATACTTTGGCAAGATTTTTCTAAACATGACTGAAAAAGTTCTAACTCATAGACAATTTATTTGACCATGTTTTTAACCTAAAGTAAACTGTATATAACTATTTTGTTCTGATTTTTCTAATTGTCTTCCCCATATAAAGAGTCACTTCAGCATCTTCCCTGGTCTCCTGTGAACAAATATTAACGGTCTGAAACTGAAGCTGCTCAATGCAATGGGAACTCATTTACATGATTATAACAAGCCTAACTTATGTAAGCTTTTGTCTAACATGCAGCTCTAAGTTGAATCCACACCTCTCGGCATGGTAATGAGGGCTCTGCTGAATGCCAATGTTTGTGCATATGCATGAGCACTCTAAATTTTATTTAATTAAAAAAATAGAAACTTTTCAGCTCAAGCTTAATTTACTATAGTTTCATCATTTGAACAACACTAAAAAGTGCCATATAAATTAATACATCCCAAGCAGAGTTTAAAAGTACTAGAGTAAATACTATATATATATATAGC
>NW_007187006.1:0-772 GCF_000164805.1 Carlito syrichta
GCTAAAAAAATAATTGCCAAAACAAACAAAACAAAACTCAAAATAGCTAGAAAGTTCAGAATGCATAAATAATGGTGACTGTTATGTTACTTAGGGAATCGTTACTTTACTTACATACTTTGGCAAGATTTTTCTAAACATGACTGAAAAAGTTCTAACTCATAGACAATTTATTTGACCATGTTTTTAACCTAAAGTAAACTGTATATAACTATTTTGTTCTGATTTTTCTAATTGTCTTCCCCATATAAAGAGTCACTTCAGCATCTTCCCTGGTCTCCTGTGAACAAATATTAACGGTCTGAAACTGAAGCTGCTCAATGCAATGGGAACTCATTTACATGATTATAACAAGCCCAACTTATGTAAGCTTTTGTCTAACATGCAGCTCTAAGTTGAATCCACACCTCTCGGCATGGTAATGAGGGCTCTGCTGAATGCCAATGTTTGTGCATATGCATGAGCACTCTAAATTTTATTTAATTAAAAAAATAGAAACTTTTCAGCTCAAGCTTAATTTACTATAGTTTCATCATTTGAACAACACTAAAAAGTGCCATATAAATTAATACATCCCAAGCAGAGTTTAAAAGTACTAGAGTAAATAGTATATATATATATAGCATTTTCTTTTAAAAAAATAATATATATATTATATATATATACAGTTCTTTTGTGCAGAATAATGTTTTCAGTTTTGTCATTGTAGTAGCAATGTAACATGTTCATATGTGGTTTCAGATTAAGAGCACAATGTGCCTTATGAATCTCA
>NW_007187007.1:0-1925 GCF_000164805.1 Carlito syrichta
ATAATTTTTTATATTAATTTTTAAAATTCATTTTCAAATCTTTCCTTCTCATTTTATGTCATAAGATAATATATACAAATAAGAAAAAGGGGAAGAAGTTCATTATTATTCTTTATATTTTTAAGCTCAAAAACAAATTTATTGATCTCACCAAAAGGTTTTCATGGCTAAAAAAATAATTGCCAAAAACAAAACAAAACAAAAACTCAAAATAGCCTTAGAAAGTTCAGAATGCATAAATAATGGTGACTGTTATGTTACTTAGGGAATCGTTACTTTACTTACATACTTTGGCAAGATTTTTCTAAACATGACTGAAAAAGTTCTAACTCATAGACAATTTATTTGACCATGTTTTTAACCTAAAGTAAACTGTATATAACTATTTTGTTCTGATTTTTCTAATTGTCTTCCCCATATAAAGAGTCACTTCAGCATCTTCCCTGGTCTCCTGTGAACAAATATTAACGGTCTGAAACTGAAGCTGCTCAATGCAATGGGAACTCATTTACATGATTATAACAAGCCCAACTTATGTAAGCTTTTGTCTAACATGCAGCTCTAAGTTGAATCCACACCTCTCGGCATGGTAATGAGGGCTCTGCTGAATGCCAATGTTTGTGCATATGCATGAGCACTCTAAATTTTATTTAATTAAAAAAATAGAAACTTTTCAGCTCAAGCTTAATTTACTATAGTTTCATCATTTGAACAACACTAAAAAGTGCCATATAAATTAATACATCCCAAGCAGAGTTTAAAAGTACTAGAGTAAATAGTATATATATATATAGCATTTTCTTTTAAAAAATAATATATATATTATATATATATACAGTTCTTTTGTGCAGAATAATGTTTTCAGTTTTGTCATTGTAGTAGCAATGTAACATGTTCATATGTGGTTTCAGATTAAGAGCACAATGTGCCTTATGAATCTCAGTTTTGCTAACAGAGTTTTTTGGCCATAGCAAGTTATTTATGAGTTTTCATATGTGTAAAATATCTTCCTATAATATGATTGCTAAGGATGAAAAATCAAATAATCATTAAATAACAAAATGCTTATTATTCATGAGGGAAAATCCCAAAGGAACCAGATTTATTAAAATTTGTGTATTTATTCCCACATGTTTAAACTTCAATCACCTTTAAAGTACTTGCTGTTTGATGCAGTACACCTATTGAAGCAATTTTCCACTGCTCAAAACAGTTTTTCAACTTGTCAATTTTGATGACTTGTAATGCTTATGCCATTTTGGGTTTGTTTGTTTGTTTGTTTGATCTTTTCCACATCAGCAGAACATTTCCCTTTGAGGACAATTTTTCCCATGAAAAACCAAAAAAAAAAAATCACTCACAGGTGATCAGATAAATAGGGAGGATGGGCACAACGTGTAATACTATTTTTTTTTCATTAATCAGTATTTTTTATTATGGTTTTGTGGGGTACAGTTAAGGGTTAGGTGTACAATGACGTTTCATTCAGGCACCCTGTAGATAAGAAGTGTTTTCCCATCCCCCAACAGATATTTGCTACTGTTAATCCCATCCCCCTCCCCCCCATAGTTTCCCAGTACCATCAGTCATTTTCTTATAGTATTGCATTGGATGTTCAAGGTCCATTATATGAGTGAGAACATGTGATATTCGGATTTTTGTTTTTGTGAGAGGTCACTCAGTATTATAGACTCTAGTTCCATCCAGGTTGCAGCGAAATTCATGATTTTGTTCTTTTTTATGGCTGCGTAGTATTCCATCGTGTATATGTACCACATTTTTTTTAATCCAGTCCTCTTTTGATGGGCAGCATGGTTGTTTCCAGGTTCTTGCTATTGTGAACAATGCTGCGATAAACATACGTGTGCAGGTATCTTTTTTATAGAGTGATTTGTGTTCTTCAGGGTATATTTCCCAGTAGGGGG
>NW_007187007.1:2738-3997 GCF_000164805.1 Carlito syrichta
TCAGGCATCCATTCACCTCAGCCTCCCAAGGTGTGGGATTACAGGCTGAGCCATGAAACCCAGCTAAATATAATTATTTTAATTGAAACTGCCATTCAGAAGAAAGTAGGTTTCTGGTTTTCTCTAACTACAATAAAAAATAATACATTTTACTAATTCTTAAAATTCGTTTCAAAATAATTTTCAAAAAGTTTTTAAATGTTTTCTCTTACTCGTCTCTCTCTTCGCCTCCCTCTGTCCCCCACTGTCTACTCCATGCTCTTCCCTCTGTTAGCCTCATTTTGCTTTCAGGGAAAGAACGTACAACCCCATTGCATGGACAGATTCCAGGGCAGTGGGAAGTGGGTTTCACATTATCCATATACTTGTCGGTGGATACTGGGATCTGCAGATACATTTTGAATTACAGCTCCCCCTTTAATTAAATCACAAAACTGCAGAAAGCACTGCCCCCAACTCCAGAATTGAACAAAGCAAGAAGATATACATAAGGAAGAATAGGAGACTGAACAAGCAGAAGTAAAAGCAAGCCCTCCACCCCTGAATAACAGAATGAAAGAAGACAGGGAAGTGGAGGGAAGGAAAAAGTAGGGAGGAAAAATCTGCACAAATGAAGAAAAACCAAAAGAAGAATATAGGTCTCACACAGACCAGTGAGTTCAGACACTGAGAAAACTGAATTCAGAACACAAACAATGAAGAGCCCCCAGAATGACTTTCACATGCAACAAATCCAGACATCAAGAGATTAATAGAGAGATTTTTAAAAATGAGGAGAGACAAGAGGAAAAGAGGAAAGAGCTGATAACAGAAATAACAGCAGTGAAAAATTCTGTGATGGAAATAAATAACAAACTAATAAGTATGGAAAGCAGAATTAGCCAAGGAGAAGAAAGAATCTCAGAACTTGAAGACCAAAACACAGAACTAACCGAAACTGTCAAAAACATAAAAAAGAAGCTTAAGAAGATAGAACAAAACATTCAAGAGATAAAGAATTACTTCCAGAGCCTGAACCTAAGAGTAATTGGCCTTCCTGAGACAGAGAGAGACAGAGACCACACTGTAACAAACATTTCATAAAATCATTCAAGAAAACTTGTCTCATCTCATCAGTTATGGAAACATTCAAACACAAGAGATTCAGAGAACCCCTGCAAGACAACAAATGAGAAGTTCAACTCCTAGACACAGAATAATTCACCTAAAAAAGTAGGTAAAAAAGAAAAAATCCTAAAGGCAGCAAGAGAAAAAGGTCA
>NW_007187007.1:4729-6766 GCF_000164805.1 Carlito syrichta
TGATTCCCACAGAACACTCCACCCAAACCCCACAAAATATACACTCTACTCATCACCACATGGAAAGTACTCTAAGATCACCCACATACTTGGCCATAAATCAAGCATTAACAAATGTCAAAAGATCGAAATATTGACATGCACCTTCTCTGACCTCAGTGGAATAAAAATAAACATCAACACTAGCAAAGTTCCTCCAAAATCCACAAAGACATGCACACTAAACAGCATGATGCTAAACAACTCCTGGGTCAATGATGAAATCAAAACAGCGATTAAAAGATACCTGGAAACAAAGGAAAATGAAGAATCATCTTACCAAAATCTCCAGGATGACATGAAAGCTGTAGTAAGAGGGGAACTCATATCTCTACAAACACACAAGAAGAAAATACAAGGATCACAAATAAACAACCTAACAAGTCACCTAAGGAAGATGGAAAAGCAAGACCACCAGAACCCTAATGAGCAGAAGAATCCAGATCACCAAAATAAAAGCCCAAATCCGGACATAGAAGACAAAAAGATAATACAAAAATAAATAAACCGGGCTCGGTGGCTCAGCCTGTAATCCTGCACCTTGGGAGGCTGAGGTGAGTGGACTGCCTGAGTTCACTGGTTTGAGAGCCACCTGGGCAACTTGGCGAGACCTCATCTCTACAAAAAATCAAAAATCAGCTGGGGGTGGTAGCGTGCACCTGTAGTTCCAGCTACTTGGAAGGGTGAGGCAGAAGGATCGCTAGAGCCCAGCAGGTTGAGGCTGCGGTGGCCAGGAGCAGCCACTCTACTCCAGTCTGGGCGACAGAATGAGACTCCAAGTTGAATGAATGAAATAATGAATGAATAAATGAATGAATGAAACCAAAAGCTAGTTCTTTGAAAGGATAAACAAGATCAATGGTCCCCTTGCTAGACTGACCAAGAAAAAGAGAGAAAAAGCCCAAATGAACACAACCAAGAGACACAAAAGATGAAGTCACATCTGACCCTGAAGAAATACAAAACATCATTAGAGACTACTAAGTACACTTGTATGGAAACAAATTTGAAAACGTTAAGGAAATGGAGGACTTTCTAACATCACACAACCTGCCTAGGCTGAAACAAGAAGAAATCGAGATGCTAAATAGACCAATAACAATCAAGTAAATTGACTATGTCATAAGAAAAATACGTATATAAAAAAAAATTCTGGACCAGATGGCTCTCCAGCAGAAATCTATAAGCTATTTAAGGAGGAGCTGATACCAATCCTACTGAAAGTATTCTAGTTGATTGAACACTCCCCAAATCATTTTATAAAGCTAACATCATATTGATATCCAAGCCAGGTAAAGACCCAGCAAAGAAAAAGAACTACAAGCCAATATCTTTGATGAATAAGGACGCTAAAATTCTCAACTTGATCCTAGAAAACCAGATTCAACAACACATCTTAAAAATCATCCGTCATAACCACGTAGGCTGCATCCCTGGGGCGCAAGGATGATTCAACATTTGTAAAACCATAAATGTAATTAAACACATCAACAGATGTCAAAACAAAGACCACATGATTATACGATTAGATGGAGAAAAAGACTTTGATGAGATCCAGCACCACTTCTTGATAAAAACCCTTGAATATCTAGGCATACATGCAACATACTTCAAAATGGTAAAAGCCATCAATGAGAAACCCACAGCCAGCATACTCCTAAACAGACAAAAATTGGAACAATTTCCCCTGAAAACTGGAACAAGACAAGGATGCTCACACTCACCCATCCTGTTCAATATAGTATTGGAAGTCATGACCAAAGAAAATCAGAAAAGAGAAGGTGAGCAGGGGTATCCAAATAGGAAAAGAGGAAGTCAAGTTATCTCTCTCACAGACTACATGATTATGTACCTGGAAAACCCAAGAAAATCTGTCAAGAACCTCCTTGCACTGATAAAGAACTTTGACAAAGTCTCAGGGTTTAAAATAAATGTGCAAAAGACAATCATATTTCTTTACACCAATAATAAACAAACGGAAACCCAAATAAAAAGCAC
>NW_007187008.1:0-1423 GCF_000164805.1 Carlito syrichta
CTGTTGGAGTCTCACTCTGTTGCCCAGGCTGGAGGGCAGTTGCACACTCACGGCCACAACAATCTCCACCTACTGGGCTCAAGCAATCCTGCCTCACCCTTCCAGAATATATTTTTGAAATATAATAACTACTGAATTTTTTCTGTTCCTGTAGTGAGCTAAATAGCTAGCCTTTCTAATAATATACAATGCATAAATTATACATGATCTTTTAATTTTTTTAGCCTTTCTAATAATATACAATGCTTAAATTATACAAGATCTTTTAATTTTTTTATTTAACCATAGTCCATCAAACATAATTCTGTGTTTACCATTTTACTTGCTCATGGGGATATACAAATAATAGAACAGGGTCCTTCTTGACGAGCTTGTGCTTATGGAGAAGACAAATGAGTAAACAGATGGATACAAATGTAATTGAAAATAGCTTATTTTTAATTTTGTTTATAAAAAGAAGAGTGACTAAGAAGATATAGTAGGCATTATTACAGGCTAAAATAAAAATATTAAAATATAATGTAAAAATATATTGAAACCCAAGTTCTAGATCATAAGAAAAAACTAAGGTCTTAATTTTTTTAGTAATTAGATTATTTAGTTTTTATCTTTGATATAAAGGAGGTAGGATGCCAAAACCAAAAAACAACCCAGGATTTATTTATAAAAAATTGTGTATTTATTCTTACATGTTTAAACTTCAATCACCTTCAGAGTACTCTCTGTTTGATGCAATATACCTATTGAGACATTTTTCCACTGCTCAAAACAGTTTTTGAACTCTTCGATGCCTTTTAGTGTTTCTGTCATTTTTTGTTTCATCTCTTCCACATCAGTAAAAGACTTCCCTTCGAGAACTTTTTCATCTGGGGAAACAATAAAGTTGCTGAGGGTGAGACCAAGTGAATGAGGAGGGGGGGCATGAGGGACATGTCACTTTGGGTCAAAAACTGCAGAACACTCAGTGCGCTGTGGGCAGCTGCGCTTGCAAATCACCCATTATGAAATGGGCAAACTCGTTGAAAGAACCTCAGCAACAAAAAAAATCACTGAAGCTGAATGCAGCTTCTCAAAATGATGGCAGCTGGTACTCTGATGCCAATGGGTTCCTGGATCACTAGACTACTGAGGGAAGCCTGTGCTACATGGGGTTCACCCTCAAAAAGATAATTCCGGTTTTCTTTTTGTCCCCCCTCGTAAGCAATTGTCTGAAAACTTTGGGGAGTGGATAGCCTTGCTAGCAATCTCAGAGTTTGAAGACCCCAAAATCAGGAGCTCTAATGCCCAAGGGTGGAGAATTTAGATATACCAGCTCAAGGAGGCAACAATTGATCCTTTCTATGCCTGTTTGTTCTACTCTGGGATTCAAGGAACTGGATAATGGCCAGCCAAACCGGTGACAGCCGGTCTTCTCTTCTCAGTA
>NW_007187009.1:0-786 GCF_000164805.1 Carlito syrichta
GATGGCAGCTGGTACTCTGATGCCAATGGGTTCCTGGATCACTAGACTACTGAGGGAAGCCTGTGCTACATGGGGTTCACCCTCAAAAAGATAATTCCGGTTTTCTTTTTGTCCCCCTCGTAAGCAATTGTCTGAAAACTTTGGGGAGTGGATAGCCTTGCTAGCAATCTCAGAGTTTGAAGGCCCCAAAATCAGGAGCTCTAATGCCCAAGGGTGGAGAATTTATATATACCAGCTCAAGGAGGCAACAATTGATCCTTTCTATGCCTGTTCTACTCTGGGATTCAAGGAACTGGATAATGGCCAGCCAAACCGGTGACAGCCGGTCTTCTCTTCTCAGTATACTGACTCAAATGCTAATCTCTTCCAGAGACATCCTCACAGACACACCCGGGAATGGTTTTACCAGCTAGCTGAACATTCCTCCATCCAGTCAAGTTGACACATGAAATTCACCATCACAATTCACCCCTTGTCAACTTGGCACCTATACACATCTTCTTGAACTAAGAGGAGGGACCCCCAAATACCTGGAATTTATTTATAAAATGTGCATGTTTATTTTTGCATGTTTAAAATGCAGTCACTTTTAAAGTACTCTGTTTGATGCAATACGCCTATCAAGATACTATTTCCTGTGTTCTAAACAGTTTTTGAACTTGTGAATTTTGATGACTTAGCGCTTCTACTGTTTTCTCTTTCACCTCATCATTAAAACATTTCCTTTTGAGGATTTTTTCATCTGGGGAAACAAAAAAAAGTCACTCGGAGCAAGATTGGGTGTAT